>NW_021634648.1:0-33131 GCF_004799145.2 Neltuma alba
TATGGCATTTTAGAAAAAACGTGTCACATTTATTATAATTAACTACTTACCTAACTTCCTTAATCTAACCAAATTAGTTAAATGGGTCTTATTAAAGACCGGAGGAGTATATATTTTTACAGCAAGGGAGCATTGATTAATAGCGTGTAGTCATTGGAAAAATTTAAAAAAAAAAAACTGTAGTCTTTGTTAGAAAAACGTATCCCCAGTCTTCATTATCATATTTTTTGTTTCAGAAAATCTTTATCAAAATTAAACAAAAATACTCTGTCGCTTTAGTTGACCATAGCAGTTTAAACTCAAATGTACACACTTCAGACCAAAACACTAATATTTAAAAAAAAAAAAAAGAGGAGAAACTCATGTACAAACTCACTAATCAACCTTATAGGTATAATGGACCAATAAGGTGTTTAGAAACTTTAAAAAAATACTTTTAAATTTTTTTTTATAAACGAGATAAATTTTTAAATATTTATTTTGAATATTATAATAGTTTGGTTTTTATCCAACATCAGATTTTATACAAACTGGCTACTCAAGCAGGATTATTGTGATTATTAGTATTTATCACAATAATTCTCAGCGTAGAGTAGGCGCATAGCCAATATATTCTAGGATCATGGGCCGCTGCAGATCTTGTCTGCTCCACATGTGTAACGCAGTTCGGCTCCGAATTTGAATAATCTAATGAGTAATACAATTCCAAGTTGAAGGTTGCATCCTTCTTTTTTTCAAAAAATAAAATAAAATAAAATTGATCGTTTAGCTCATCAAATTAAATAATATTCTTCCATCATTCTCCACAAAATATTCGCTGTGTTATTTGGCCTCTTTCTTTATTTCATAGGAATTAAAGATCTCCCAAGAAAAATTCATAATTATGGGTAAAATTCTTCAAAGTAGATAGGGTGTCCTTATTATTAATCCGAGAAATGCCCCTGAATGAGATAAGAGACCTCATGGGTTACATATTTTCTAAGACAAGTTAACTTTTGCCCCAATAGATTAGCTCAGTCAGCATACCATGAAAGATGGATCTTTAATTTTTGGATATTTCCCTGATATATCTTAGGAACTAATGGATATAAGGAAACCAACCAAGGAAGCTGGCAAATAATAAGCCGCTGCCAAGGGAGCATTTTCTCCCAAAGTACTGTTAATTATACCAAGGGAAATATTTTTTTTTTACAATAAAAATAATGTATAAATAACAACCCAAAAGGAAAAAAAGAAAAGAAAAGAAAAGAAAATGCACGTCACAAAATATTTCTACCAGAATATGCAACTGAGTGATATTTAACATCACTGATTTGGGGTAAATTTTGTAAAATTGTGCCCAATGGGGCTTCACAAAATACAATTACGCTGCCAGTAGGCAGTATAGATATTAATTTATTCATTTTAATTTGTGATCCTCTACCGCAAGGCGCCTTCCTGCTCAAACTATACACTATACACTGCAGGCTCCAACATATCAGGAACATTTTATTTGACTTTATATGCAATCCGGAGGTTCCGCACTGTCATAACAAGTTTTTGCCTTTCACCTTCTACTTCTGCAAATCTCAGACTCATTTCTGTGTATCTCTCTTGCATCTCCTTTAATTCACTCTCCATTGCTTTGTTCCTTTCCTTTACTGATTCTAATTCCGCTAATATATCACAAACATTGCCCATCCCTTTATCATCATTGGAAGTTGACGAGTTTATATCGCTGCCATGGAGAGGGAAAAAAAAGGACCCATAAGTTGACAGAGTAATAATAGCGTAGATAAGGGAGGAAAAAGGCTCATACATTAAAGAGCAAACAAAATTCTAGTGCTGAACTTACCAATTTTCTTGAGATGGACCCGTAGCACCATTGAGATGCTCCGCTGGATCTCCTGCTCCCACAGTTGAAGGAGCAATGCTTTGATCTTCAGCAACCTGTTGGAAAGGCATCCCATTGTAAATGTATTTCGTATATACAATTCTATAGCATTATATATATAAAGTAACGAAACTAACTTCAAAATCAAATTTGTTGGAAGAAAAATGGAATGAAACTTTAAACAAAGATAAATCACAAGTTGGAGACAAATAGTTGAAATTTTCCTGTTGGCCATCAAGGCATTTGGATGGATCTGATGTGACAACGGCCTAGAGGCATAAATCAGTTCACAAATGGTGACGTTTTGCAATATAGGAAGAGGTATAACCTTTTGCAAACCACTACTCTGATTGAATTCTTCCACTTTGCTCTCCAACTCCTCTATTTTGTCTTGTAGTTCCTTTTCCTTCTGCAAAAAAATAGTTGTAGACGCTTCCAGTGCAGTTTCCTTCGACTTTATCAGGCCCTGTCATAAAATATTCCTTTTGTCATCATCCCATATCAACATTGCCATCAGTATTTCGTTTTATCGTAATAAAATACGAAATGAGTGATAAATAATGGGCAAAGTTACCTCGAGCATTTTTATTCTTTCCCTCAGAGTTGCAATCTCTTTCGAATTCTGAGGGATTGAAGCAGATTTTTTGTTCTTTGCAGTGGCAGAAAATTGCTGGTGTCCATTAGCATCCTTCAACTTCTTTTCAATGTTGGTCACTGCATCTTCCTTCTTTAGTTCACTCTTTAACTGGAAAATTTGCTTTCTTAGTTTTTGTTTCTCTGCCTCATCCTCATGAAGAGAACGTCTCAAGTCACTACATTGATCTCTAACTGCTTCCAACTCTGATTGGAATGACCTGGCCATAGTCTCTGTTTCATCCTTCACAATTCTCATCCTATTTAGATCTTCAAGTGTCTTCTCCACTTCCTTCTTCAGCAAAGCAATTGTACTCACCAGCTCATTTCTTTCATCACTTCCTCTCTGCGCCAGGATCTCTGACTCCTCAACTGATTTCTTCGTAAGTTCCAACTCAATTCTGAGACTTTCTTTCTGCTCTGCTTGCTCAATGTAGTATACAACCTCCCCTTTAAGCCTTTCATTCTCAGTTTTTAAGGTCTGGATCTCCTCGGAGAACTCCCTACAATTTGCTCTTCATGATTTTTCTGTTTTTCAAGAAGCTTGGATTTCTCCTCAATTTCCATCAACATCTGGTGTATCTGAGTGGCCATCGATTCTATTTGATTGGACAGATCATTCAACCTTACCTCATAATCATTTTTAACGGACTGGAGCTCTTCCTTGACTTTATGTAGCATTTCTTCCAAAGGTTTTTCTGTGCACGCAGTTCACTTGCCTCTGCATATGCTCTCATGGTAGCCTTCTCATTTGCATCAAATGTAGAGGCCATTTGCATTGAGAGCCTTTTGAATTCCTCTTGAAGCCTCCCAGCAGCATTAGCATTTTTCAATCTGGTCTTTCTCAAAGCTTCCTCTGCCCGGATGGCTCTTTGCTCCTGCTCGACCTTGTCACGCGTCACAGCTTCTAAGTCAGCTTCAAATCCTTGTGCTTGTTTCTCCAGGTTTTCCTCTAATCTTCTGATATGGTTTTCGAGATCCTTAACTGTTTCCAGAGACTCTGATAATTCCCGTGACTGTACCTTCAGTTCATTTTCGAGGCTCTCAATATGCTCTTCAAGGTCATTCACAGCATCAGGAAGAGAAGAGCTATCGTATTGTTTCAATTGTTCCTGCAGTTCACTCTGCTCCAACTTATATGAAATTTCATGGTTTTCCTGTTTCAATATTTCGTAGTCAAGTGCAAGCTGCTCCATCTGCACCTCCATCTCATCTTTGTCTCTCTTATGCATATCTATTTCACCATACAGCTCCAAAATTTTTTGCTCAAGTAAATGTGAGTCCTTCAAATTGCTTTGCTGCACTTTAACAATCTCCTCCAATACTTTCTGATCTTCATCGTCATCCATTACACATTTGGATAGGCTTCCCTTGAACTCTTGGGAATTTCTGCTCAATTGAAGCGTACTGGAAAGATTGTTAATTTCCATGTTTTTCTGCTCCAACATTTGATCCAGGTCTTGTACAGCAAGAACCAATTCAGCATTTGATTCCTGCGTCTTCGCCAACTGCAATCGAAGATTGGCATTAAGGTCCTTTTCGTAACTCAGCTCCTGTCGAATTTCTTCAACAAGGGTGCGCAGATCACCACCTTCCAATTGTGTTCTGCTCCTCATTTTAGCCTCGTCCATGCGTTTGTGAAGTGACCTGAGGTTGTCACACTCTTCCTTGAGAGCATCTCTTTCCTCTTTCAAGCTGATAACTTCCTTTGAGAGGTCTTGCCCTCTTTTGCTTTCTTTTACAATTTGCTTCCTAAGAGTCTGTAGTTCCAAGTCAGACATATCGAGCTGCCGGGCCAAAGAGGCAAGTTCAGACTTGAGTTTTTCAATCTCCAAATCCGTCGCCTGATGGGATCTTTCCTTATGAAGGGCATCGTGAGAACCGTTGGGTGAATCATCTGTACTCAAACCATGGTCTGAACTAGCTGACCAGTCCCAGTGTGATCTCTCATACATTGACGTTGTTAATGGCGAGGAATTTGGGTTGTGGTGGATATTGTTCGTATTTCTCGGTCCGAGTTGTCGGGGAGTATCAAGTCCAGAGCTTCCATCGGAACTGGACAATGTAAGGTCGGATTCGCTGGATGTCCTGCAATCAGCACTCAGTTCGGCTCTGTGGATCATTGGTTCGGCAGAGACGTCCTGTGAGATAGAGAAAGATGGAATTTAATGGTCTTAAAAATATCCGCACATCGGATATCATTGCGAATTTTTACGTCATTGAAATTTATGCATTGACTAGAACTTAAATGGAAGCGAAGGTAATTTTCCAGCCAAAATGAGAGAAACCTTACTTCCGCAGATTTCATCGTAGTGCTTTTATTTGTGTCTCCATTGCTTAGAAAGTTCCTTAAGCTTCGCTCATTGGATTCAATTTTGACGTCTTCACTTTCTTCCTCCTCTCTGCTAATGTTATTGGACAATAAAGGACACCATCGTCTGAAACTGTTGGATTCAAAGCGAAGTATAGATCTCTAAAAGCAGACATTAAAAAAATAATTCTTATACCTTTGATCCCCATTTTCATGTAGCCTCTGAATTGAGACCTGTTCATTGAGCAACAAATTCAGTTTCACTGGAATTTGCAATTCAAGATTGCAGGGAATTATGTTTTCCATTTCAAGGATTCGTGAGGTTTCAATTAATTTTCAGGCAATGCCATCTCTAAAAAACATAAATTCAGGGAGATGAAAGCTGTTACTGACATGCAAAACGATTCCACAACGAGAATTCTTGATAGGAAGAGAAACAGAGGAGGGCTTCGTGGCTTTAGCAAAATCAGCGAAATTAATAGAAACTTCGCCGATGGAACCAGCTTTTGGTAATCCCTACACGCAGAAATTAGACCACATTCAAACATTCGCAACCACTTGGGGGGGGGGGGGGAGGGGGGAGTAAACTGCTTAAATATTCACAGCTAAAGAGTGAAGAAAGAAATTTCACACCGCTGAAACTATAAAATGATAGATTTTGTCATTGATCTTCCCAGTCCTGGGCTCCTGAATAAATTTGACTGTTTCATAGACAGGATTCTCCCATCTACAAATCCCGTCTCGAACTGCTGCGTTCTCTAGTCTCGTAGTTGGCTTTCCGACGTCCACCGGAATTACAGATATTCCCAATGCCTCTACCCCAGATTGTAGCACCTGAAAATGCAATGCAAAACATCTCAATTCACCATCTAAATTCCCAACTTAATCCGCATTACACGCACCATCGAATGAATCCCACCTGCCGACTCTAATTTTCGAGAAAAATGAAGAAGGTAAAATGATCTTGTTTTCCTTTTTATAACACTGATCATAAAAATTCAGAGAAAAACTGGTGGTAAAACAAGGCTCTGGTATCTTTGCTTTGCAGCTAAACAGAACCCAGACTGAATCACCAGAAGAAGACCGAGCTAAATACTAGTAGTAGTAGTTGCGAGCGATTATGATTAATCTTGAAGAGAACTCAATGTCGGTTCAAACTAAACAGTGGTCAATCCCAACTAACGAGAGACCCCAAAAGCAAAAAAGGAATGAAAGAGATGTAAGTTCAATTAATCTTGAAGCAAAGGCAATGGAAATGAAGATAATTAACCTGAGTAGCATGAAAGTGTAGTTTGAAAACAGCTTTGATCCTGAGCTTCTCGCTCCTCCATCTGGCGGAACGAAACATCCCGCCTCCCTTCACCGCCCCACCGACTCAAGTAAACATGGAGAGAGAGAGACTCAAAAGCGGAGGTTTCAATGCAGCAGACGAAAACAAATCGGTCAAGACATTTGCGCAAAACAGGGAGCAGAACGCAACGGACGAAATCGGGTCAAAATCCAGAGGAGTGAAGAAGAAGAAGCGGAAGCGAGAGGTTGCAGAGTTGCAGTATATAGTAGATCTGAATTGCTTCTTTATTTCTCCGTCATTAGGATTTGTGACTGTAACAGTCCTGAAGAAACACAGGACACATGGTTTCCCATTATATTATAAAATATAAATCAAATTGCGAAGGATGTTTGCATGCGTCGTCCCAAAAAAGGTTTAAAGTGAAGAAGAAGCTTCTATTTGTACTACTTACTCTAAAATTAACCTCATTCAAATGATTAAATAAATAAATGAATAGAGTAATGAAAATTTAACAAGATTTGATCACTTGGAAAGGGAGGGGGGGAAGATGAATTAAAAAAATGAATGCTGCAGAATAGAAAAGAGTTGGTGTTCCAGTTCCAGGTGTTACCAGCTAAGCTGAATGCAGAGGACATAACAGGGAAGAGAAGGGAGCAAGTGGGATTATCAGGTGGAGGGTCATGTGAGTTAATACTAATACATAGAAACAGGGATTAAGAGAGATAAGCAGGTTTAGAGGGAGAATTGATGATTTGGGGGGTGATCATAATTTTAAGGATTAGTCTGAATAATGAAGGGGGCCCACAAAAGGTGTGCGATTTTTGTTTTCATTATATTTTGTGTAATTTTGTGACGTAGTCGTTGGCCCTCCACAAGCGCCGCACATTATCCTTTCCCGCCACACTCACTTGTCTCAGTTTTTACTTTTTATGGAGTTTTTATTGGAGTGAAAATGAAAAATACCAACAAAAAAAAAAAATCTTCAGTAGTATGAATTTCGTCACAGTTTCAGACGCAATAATATGGAATAAGGCGCGCGCATACTCACCGGATTGGGCACACAAAAACAGAATGGAATATTATAGTGTTACCCAGCGAAAATCACGTATTAACCGCATTAAATAAATATATTTCACATTTTTTTAATTACAATTCAGGCACTTATTATATTCTTAAATAGAGTGTTTGAATTTACCATCCTACCCTTAAAAAATGTTGAGAAATTTATTTAGTCTGATTTAAACTACTACCTTCTATTCTAATTATAAAAACTTGTTTATAATTAAAACCACAGCTAGTATAAAGTACAAACGCCCCACGCAGCTTGATGAAAGACTGATTTCTAAGCAGTATAAGGAGGTATTTGATGAGTATAAAAGTTCTTTTCAACATTATTTTTCTACAAATCGAGATAAATTCCTTCATATATTTATTTTGTATATCGTAAAAATGCTTTTAAAACTATAGTTTTGTTTTTACCCAAACAACTCTTAAGATAATGTGACATGATATGAATGTTCACTCTTTAATTAAGCTACAATTAAGATCGGTTGTCCCCCCCCCCCCCAAAAAAAAAAAAAGACCGGTGACTGATTCCAAATAAGGTCACACACGCGCACACAATGGCGGGGCAGGGAATTTTCCTGTGCTTCCTTTTTTTTGTTTAATATTCATCGCTAATTAGAATGCTTCTTCAATATTTTTAAATGATTATTTGGACTTTCTAATTTGTTGGCCTTAATTTCTCAATTTTTTGTATTAAAAAGAAAGGAAGAAAGGGTACTATCAAAATAATGATGAAAATTCTTACCTTAAAACTATTCCATCAACTATTATGGAATGTTTGGACGGAAGCTAAATTACAATTTTAAAAGTATTTTTACGGTATACGAAATAATATGTAGGGAAATTTATCTCGTTTTGCTGAAAAGTAATTTTTAAAAATACTTTTATAAGTTCCCAAACACCCCCTATATATATATTTACTATAAATCAACTGCTATATCTCAAAACTCCTATTTTTAAGGGTAAAGGGAAAAAATAGGGGGAATATTGACCTACATATATATCATCTGTCATTTTCTATCATAAAAATAAAAAATCATATTAAAAGTGTTGTTCCATATTTTTACACCCATCCATTTCTATACGACGTACTAGTATTACAATAACCCCATTACATCTCATTCGTGATTGCTCATTTCAAAAATTCTCAGTCAAAAGCCTTAATTAGTCCTCGTCATCCAAATAGACATGAAGTTATTCAAAACTAAAGAAAGCGATGATCAAATGTAGAGCCGGGAATCAGGGCCGGCCCGGCCCTCCAGGACTGAAATTTTAAAAATACCCCAATTTGCTAAGCCCGGCCCTTAAGCTACAGAGCCAGGGCCGGCCCGCGGGCTTTTGGCCCGTTTAAGGAAAAATACTATTTTTTTTATATTTATCAAATTTTTTTATAAAAATATAAAAATAAACCAATGAAATTATTAATAAAAGACATAAATATGAATAAAATTAAGTCATAAATATAAAATATCATCATATATAAATATTCATCAACATCTAAGAACATCTAAAACATTCATTAACAAGATAACAATATCTAAAAGTTTTATCTATAATGCAATTGTGCAATAAATAAACACTATCATTAATCTTTTGAAACTTCATCATCACTATAATTAATTACTTTTCTTCATAAGTATGCTTTTCTTTCGTAACAAAATATCAAGTTTTTCTTCTTTATAAGAATTTTATTTTTGAATTTTGCAATCTAACTATTATTTTACTTTAATGTGAGAAACATTGTTGTTGAAACTCATGAATTTCTAATTCAAATTATAGAATCACAAGTTATATAAGTATAAAAATATTCTATTATCAAATATATATATAGTTTAAAAATATCAACGCATATAATATAAATCAAATCATTATTAAAGTTTAAATTAACCGATTTTTTAAAAATTTAATTGGATAAATTATTGTCTAAAACTAAATTTAATTTTAAAATGATAATAATAACTAAATATTTGAAATATTATTAACAATGTAAAAAATTAATAACATTAATATTATATAAAAAATTTAAAAAATAAAAAATTATAAAAGGGCTTAAAAGGGCCGGCCCGCGGCCCTCCAGGGCCGGCCCTTTTAAGCCCTCGGCCCTCCAGGGCTTGTTTCTCATTTTAAGAGAAAAATATCAAGCCAGGCCCTTGTAATTTCAGGGCCTAAACGGGCCGGCCTGATGGGCTCGGCCCGTTTTCCCCGGCTCTAATCAAATGAACGGAAAAGTTAAATTATTATTCAGTCACTGAAATCTCCGAAGTATTCGTTTCAAAGGAAACAAAAAAAAAAAGCTCCCCCATCCTTAGTCACATGGCAGGATTAAAAAAGTATTTAAGATAGTTATATGTAATTAATAC
The DNA here is from genome assembly GCF_004799145.2 of Neltuma alba. NCBI lineage: Eukaryota > Viridiplantae > Streptophyta > Magnoliopsida > Fabales > Fabaceae > Neltuma > Neltuma alba. Next base: position 9,534 of record NW_021634648.1, read on the forward strand.
ATAGAAAATTTGCAATACTTTTTTAGAAAAACCAATGCTGCTTAATAATTAAAATTCAATGCATAGAGATAAAATACCCTATAGATAAATAATTAAGAGTATTACGGGGAAGAAATTACTAACTCCTATCCTTAATATGAGAGCTAATTTAACATTCAGTTTTATCTTAAATATAAGATTTTAATATATTTTATCTCTCATATTTATCTATTTTTTTAAGATAGTTATTCTAATAATTACAAATTAAAAGTTTCATCAAATAGTAATTCTAACTAACACATATAATTAGTAAAAGTATTTAAAGAAAAATAATACTTATTTATTAGGGAAAATCCCAGAAAAAGCCCTTGGAATATACTAAATCCCAAATTGGGTCTTTAAATTTCGAAAATGACAGAATGGGTCATTGACCCAATCTATCATTCGTGAAATTCAGGCGAATTGACATTTTTGCCTCTGAGCAAAAGTGAGTAGTTATTCTCTAAACAAATCTAGATAACGCTTACACTGTTCTAGTGATTACAAGATTCGTTGTAATTAATAATAAGGTACCTGACAATAATAAGATACCTGACTATAAAAAAATGAGTAGTTATTCTCTACACAAATCTAGGTAATGCTTACATTGTTCTAGTGATTACAGAATTAGTTGTAGTTAATAACAAGACACCTGATTATGAAAAGGTGAGTAGTTATTCGCTACACGAATTTAGGTAACATCTAAACTCTTATAGTGATTCCTTGAACCATTGTAGTGAATAAATAAATGAGGGCAAAATTGTCAATTCGCCTGAATTTCACAAATGACAGATTGGGTCAATGACCCATCCTGTCATTTTCGAAATTTAAGGACTCAATCTGACATTTCCCATATTCTAAGGACCTTTTTTAGGATTTTCCCTATTTATTACGAATAAGTAATTTAACTAATTTTCTTAAGATATTAAAATTAGTCAATTAGTTTTTATATTAAAAATTGAAGGTAGTATTAAAATAAGAAATAAGAGGGAATTAGACCTTGTGTATTAACACGAGGGAGTAGCGTGCTATATATGGATATCGTGTAGCTTACATAATTGGTCTGGTCTCTCTTGCTTCTTCCCCGGCAAGACAAGGGAAAAATATGGAGGTCAAACCACATCAGACAACTTAAATTGTAAGTTACAAGGATAATATCGTACTTAAGATTCCCCGACCATTACTTAATTTCATCAAAGATAATTTAAAACTCGTGTTTAAATTCAATGTGAACATCTGGCCAAAAAAAAAAAAATCAATATGAACATGTAGCCTACGAACCTGATCGATACTGAGCTATAGCCAAGTTAGGTGATTACATATAGAGAGAATAAAATGTCAGTCCCCTTCTTCTTCACCCTGTCACTTGATCTTTAAATAATCGAACAATATGTTAGTATTAGAGGGGGGAAAAAAATACTGCTACTGGTATTGCTTATTTCAGAGATCAAGGAAAGAAATAGGAAATATATTTAATTATTTATAGTCAAGTTGATCCGAGAACAGAGTCAACTGTAATTTAATTAATGGCGAGCATTCATGGCGGTGTGTGTGATGAGTTCAATAAAAATGAATTAACTCATCCCAAGGTCGTAGTACTACTTTGGTATTTGTTAGGTAGGTGAATATAATGCATATTTTGTGATGCAGGATAGTTGGTGGCAGTCCCCAGATATTTAAATCTTATCTACTACCCCCTAACTTATTCCCATTTTTAAATATGCAACAACTCGTTCTCCCTTTATTTATAATTAGCATATGTATTATAGTATTCATTCCCCCTAACTAAAACAATAAGGTAACAAATAAATTATAAATTAAAGCTACACCAATAGGTGAGAGAATAAATTGAACCTTTGAGAATGAGTTTTCTTTTGCCAAGATAATCTGTGCTTACAAGAAATATGAGCTTTTGTTATTGTTATTTTTAATTAGTTTTAGCGACAACTGAACTGCCACGGTTTTTTATTTTTATTTTTATTTTACTCAATATTAATGCATGGAGTTGGCAAAAAAAAAGTAGATTACGTAGTAAGATGAAAAACTCATTTTGAATAGAGATTTTGGCGGCAGGGCAGGGGTTTACCGCATCTCCTTTTGATAAAAGAAACTTGACCAATGTTTATCAATGCACATATATGCAAAAAGGAAAAAAGGAAATATACATTTCACGATAAAATAACGAATTTTTGATTATATCTTTGTATTAGTTCTGGCAAACTATATAAAAATCCTGTATGGCTAGTTTTAGGTGAGTTATGTGAAACCCTGAATAATTGAGTGAGTCATAAATGAGTTCATTGTAAAACCTGCCAGAGTTGTATTTGATTGAGGGTGTGTTTGGGTGACACCCCAAATACCCACCCAAAATCAAAATCATGGTTTTGAAAAAAACAAATTTTTTTTTGCTTTTGGAGTAAAAAGGGAGAGTGTGAGAGCCTATAGGATATGTATCTTGTTATTTTTTTTATAAACATATTTAATCTTATATTTTATAAATATATATACATATTAATTAATTATTAATTATATTATCTTATGTATTATTAATTATGTTGGTAAAAAATATATTATTAACAATTTTATTCCTTCAAATTAAAATATATCATAAAATCTATTTTTTTTGTAATTATCATATTAACTTATGTCTTTTTTTTTAATAATTTGTATATATAAAAAGTGCTTCTGATAATAACTATCCAAACACTTTCACTTCTCAGAATCACTTTTTTACAAAATATATTCTTCACAGAATCTATTCTTTCCAGAATATATTCTCCAAAAGTTATTCTTCAAACCATAGTTTGGTTTCATCCAAACACACCCTGAATGTAGTTGGCAAAATCTTATAAAAACCCCAAAGGAATTGAACATAGGCCTGGGACCCAAAACAGGATAATTCAACTTCATCTATTCCTCTGTTCTTACCTATTTACTTTCGGTCATCTATATTTACACAAACACAGTGTCAATTACAAATACTCGTAAAGCTTATTTAACTAATTTGATTAAATTAGAAAAGTTAGATAAATTAGTTAATTATAAAAAAAATCATATATTTTTTCTAAAACAATATAATCATTTTTCTTAATATTCTTCTTTCTTCTCTTACTTGATTATGATTGAGAGAGTATCAATATGGATAATTTAGAAAAAAACTAATAAATATGAGAAATAGGTTTTACATTTAAAACCAAAATTGACTCAACAACTAAATCTTATATTAAGGATCAAAGAAGTATATGAATTTGCTTGACTTGTAAGCTGATAATTGGGATGGCAAGAGGTATACATGTTAACCACAGAGAGTTCAATCACTTTACCATTTTGGTCCCGTTCCAATGCGTGCGCCTGCAGGCACTACTTGCTAGCTACCATGCCTCTATCATCACCATCTCCGTCACTACTCTACTCTCATACACGTATTTTCTATTTGGTAATACTGATGCTCTGTCACAATCCATTCCTAAATCTCACCTCCCAACCTAATTCTTCTCTTCTCCTTATTATCCCCCTTTCCCCTCCTTATTTAGCTCACTTTCCATTTTCACCCCTACCTTTTTCTTTGTTTTGTCACATTGTGTTTGTTTGTGCCTTTTCATATTTCATTGGAACCACAACAAATTCAACAACCTCTCTTCATTGTCTCTTTCGCAGTTCTGCCAAATACACTTCCTTCTCTATGCACCTTTGTTTGGACCAGCTTTGTCTTGTACACAAGCTTCACTGTAGCTCAGTACCATATGGAACTTGTTACATTCCATCGACAGATACAGAATCTATGATTAGTTTGACTCCTTTGGCATCAATCTCAAACTGTACAATTCAGTTGTCTTGTTTATATACGGAATATCAGACCATAATACCTTTTCTGTTTTTGATGTGCATAACTTAGAAACAGGGTCATATGTTGTCCAGCAATTAGTTTCCTTGTCATATGTGAAGTTGAATATTTGCGTGCTGATTCGTCAAAAGTTTGAATTAGGTACCTAATTGTATAATTCACAAGTTTGAATGAGCAGATTCAAAAGAAGAGATCGAAGTGACAACACTTGTATGTTGTCTGCATGTTAAGCCATACCACTAACCGACCATCATGAGAAGGTAAGGATTGTGATTAAGAACAATTAATTGATTGATTAATAGTTAAAACACCATTAATGAATAGTACAGAAGCATATATATGTAGGTCTATCTTATCTTAAGCAACACAAAAGTTGGAACCATAAAGATGTTGACGCCACGAGGTGATGATGATCTTAATTTTGCAGAGCGTCATTTGATTGTAGTTGGTCCCCTTCCAACACTTTCAACGAGAGGGACCCTCAATTCACTTTCTTCATTATGATTTCCTCTTTTGGACTTTACCATATCAGATTTCATTCGCTTATTCCTTCATTTACACTAATAAGCACTTGGCTCCATCAAATTACAACTCAAAATTCCTTTTCTGGTTCATTATTACTCCATGATCTTCCCAAAGGATGATTTTATGGTTCCACCTAACGTAGGAACTTATTGGACATGTGAACTAATGTTGATAAATACTTATAGCCCGTAATTTTATCTCACTAAAATATCCTGTTCCTCAAGTGGCCGGGTGTATATTATATCACAGATTGATGCTTTTTGCCCCCTTTCTTTCCCTCTCTGCTTTACAGCTCACAGGTCATCATGGGCATATTTACTCACATTCAGACTCTTTTCTGCTTTTACATCAACAATACGAAGAAGGATACGACCCATATTAAAGTAAATTCTCTGGAACAGGTGGCATCAAATTCTCGTACAGGTGGATGTCTGATTTTATCCGATGCTAAAATCTGGTCAGACAGCTAGAAAACCTTGACCATGTTTTGATCCTTTCCTTGCGCAGTAAAAAACGTTAACAGATTCCAAGGTTGGATCTTCCTAACCCCAAGTTAATTATCAACAACATGCAATTATTTTAATACTCACCCAATTATTAAAGGGTGTATTTTGCTACCTTTATCTATCCAAATTTGTACAGGGAAAGAAATGGAACACCTGGCAGTATAGAAGAAACTGACAAAACATCAATGAACACACACACACACATTTGATGTGGTCCTGGAAAGTAGGTAGCAACACTCTGATTCTTTCATTTACTATTGTTATTACTCACGTGAAGTTGGGTTTGTTATAGTTAAGATCATTCACTTTATCGCTTTCAGTAACGTGAGTGACTTGTGTATAAACAGTGAGATTGAGATGTGAAAGGCTCTGGTGTCTTTACTGAGTCATGATGCAGAATTTAGGAGAGCTCATTCACGGAATAAAATGGAAGTTATGGCTTTTAATCATAAGTCCAAAACTTTAATATCTTTTCAGTTGGAGAAAGAGAGGAGCCAACATTAGAGTAAGTGACCAAGTGGGAGATCCATGAACTTGTCTTAGACATGAGACACAAACACAAGAAGGTGCTCACGTGAAGGTGGTCGACCCCATCCAATTTTCTATCACGCTACTGTGTAATTGGGGGTCCCTCGACTTTTTTCAAATTTCAATTGTGACATTAATTGCTTCAAGCTCCATACTTCATGACTTCGAAAAGAGAGTTTAGAAAAGAAAAGAAGGATGCAAAGAAATTTTCAACTCCTGTGCCAGAAAACGAAAGCAAAGAAAAGAAAAGAAAGCAGGAAAAAATCAAAAGAGGGAGAGGGAGAGAGAGAAATAAAGGTTCACGTGCCAGACGGCCAAAGCACTAAAGAGATGAAGATGTACAGGTCACCTCATGTGACGAAAGAAACCTAGGTCTCTGTTATCTGTGTATCCCAAAATGGGCATGAATAAAGAGGATGGTCCACTAAGTGGCGCAGGGTAAAGAATTGATGAATTTCCCTGCAGAATGAGACATTGAAGAGTGAACACGAAGATATATCACAAGCAATGATTGATTGGTTCAGATATAATTGCGAAAAAAGTGTTATGGCAGATCAGTGATTTCAGACCAGAATAAAGGACCATTCCTAATCCTATGGTTCAAGAAACACTCATGTAATTATGAGACAGTAAAGCTGATACTCCATGATGCTTTGATTAATGATAATCCAACCGAAGAAGAACAGAATTGATGTTGATCATTCTAGGAAGGAAGTACGGAGGTGAGAATTCATTTGAAGGCCCTATTCTTGGAGCCCAAACAAAACAACATAGCAAGGAGTGACAAATTTGTACTGGACTCCGACCAAGGGCCCATCACCTGCTTTATAAGCCGCACATGTTCTTCATTGTTGGGTTTGGTGAAAACAAAATCTTGCTTCATCGTACTTTCTCGAAGGAATCAATGTTCGTAAGGCTGGAAGCCTATAACTATTTGACTTCTAAAGGTTTTATCGCCGACATTAAGACCAAACCAAGCTAGCTTTGGACCCATCCTAATGCTCTGTTTCGTAAAATTATGATTTCCATCCGGAGTAATGCCGAAGGAGGACCTGAAATAAAACAAACGAATGTAGCTCCTTTGTTGCAACTTTCATTTCGAGCCATTCCAAGTTCCCATTCAGTCCTATGAATGTGACTGCGATTGCTTATGTATTATGCACAAAATCTCAAAAAAACTTAATATAGTCTTATTTGACAATTTTTATTTCCGTCATTATGTCCTGCTCTGATCTTAAGATATAGTAAAAGATTAAATAAAAATGAGGATCGATCAATATCAGTTTCATATGAAAATAAAAGACTCATAGCTGACTATCACAGCTAAGTTGCTCTGTTTCAAAGGTTCATAGCTGGCTAATTCTCATTCTTGTTTCAGTAAGCAAGTATGTGATACAACGAACTCGAATTTGGACGTGGTTGGCTCGTAACATAACGATTATTCTAATGCCTGGATTCTGTAATGTAAAGGTGAGTGGTTGGTAAATATTACTTTTGATCCCAAATATAAAAACTAGTTAGCAAAACTAATATAAGACTCTAATATATTTTGTTTTTCAAATTTATAACTTGTTTTCAAAAATATTTTTATTATTTATGAGGTATTTTCACTGAAGTTTAGTTTTAATGTACATAATTAAATAAGGATAATTTAAGAAAATTAGCATATATTTATTACAAATAACTAACTTAACTGATTTTTTTAACTTTTTCAAATTAATTATATAACTTTTATTTATACTAAGGACTAGAATTTGGATGAAAACAAAACCATAATTTTAAAAGTGCTTTTACGATATACAAAGTAAATATAGGAGAGTTTTGTTTTGATTTGTGAAAAAATACTTTTGAGAAGTACTTTTATAGCTTCCCAAACACCTAGTATAACATTCCAGTATCTACTTCTCATTGCCTGAGATTCTCTCTCTGGGTCATTCGCTTCATGCGAGAGCCACAGTTCATGCGAGAGCCAAAGAGAGGGGAAATGAGAGATGGGATGTATTATTTTTATTTGGATCTCCTGCCGAGGGATTCTTTTCATTTCTCAAATGCATGAATCAGTTTATATATACATCCATATATATATATATATTATAGGATGTCGGCCAAGGTATATCTTTGCCTGTTGACTGTTCAGCTGCATGCCCCCGTATATATTCTTATTCCGCGCGGCGCTTATTAGATAAAAGATTTGAAATTTCAATCACCAAACATTTAATGCAAACACAACTTAAAATGCTAAACTAAGGAAGTGTTTGGATGGAAACCAAATCATAATTTTAAAAGTATTTTTACGGTTTACGAAGTAAATATGTTGAAGAGTTTGTCTTGTTTTACAAAAAAGTATTTTTAAAAAATATTTTTAACAATAGCCAAACACCCCTAAACGTGCAAAAGAAAAAAAAAAAACTAAACCAGTCAACCAGATAGTCCAGGTTCATGATGAATCACTATCAGCAGTGCAGCCCGACTACTGGAGATTCAAGGGGTGTTTGGATAGAAACCAAATCATGGTTTCAGAAGTGCTTTTACGGATTACGAAGTAAATATGTGGAGGAGATTACTTCGTTTTGCAGAAAAGTGCTTCTGAAACCATGGTTTTGGGTTTCCCAAACACCCCCTCAGGGTCCGTTTAAAACCAGATCCAATTTAGTTCAAACCGAAATTAGACCAATCAAAATATGCCAGCTTTGGTTTTTCACTTTTCAGTTTTCAGAACGAATTATCTTCCATTTATAAGTTGAACCAAGGACAGATGCAGTTCCAAAACCGAGAAATAAAAGAAAAAAATGAAGACAGAAACTGGAGGAATGGGAGGATGGGGAAAGAATTAAAGTGAATAAACATTTCATTAATCATTGTACTTAGCTTGCTTGTGTTGATAAACAGGACCCAAAAGTGACATAGATCAGATGTCGGTGTCTGCTTTGAACCAGAATAAGTATAAAATTAGTAAGTATGAAAGATGTAGCCAGTGCAAAGCAGGGGCAGGTTAATTCTAAGCCGAGAAGCAAGTGAAAACAGCATTCTCAGAGAAGCCTTTAGAGGTCAAGAAGGCATTGTCGGAAGAATGAGAAGAAGAAGAAGATTGGTTCTTTTTCTGCACTTGAGGTCTGGCATATTGAGAGTGCGAGTTGGAGGACGCTTTCGCTGAGGCCAAGGCGGATGCTTTCTTCTCCATCCTTCGTCTGATCACATATTCCTCTGAAATAAACACATCCATGTCCTGGGAATCAGATTGGGCAGAGAGAAGAAGATGGGTGGGAAAATGTGGGGTTTAGTGGAGTGGTAAGAGATATTTATAGAGGAGACCAAAGTCAAACCAGGGGCGTTGATCCCATGTTTTGGGTTAAACAGGCAGCTCAGCTCCTCAGAATCTGTCTCTCTGCTTCAATCCTCCTTCTTCGGATTACAAGACAGCCTCAAGTTTTGAGCTTTCCATTAACATTCACATGTTGCCCAATGTAGCTAATGTAGCTAAGTTTATAGGAAGCAGCCGGGTGTGAACCCCAACATTTTGCGCCTCAACAACTTATGGTATTAGGACCTGAACGTGTCACTCTCTGATGCCACTCTCTACACTTGGATGTGATGTGACAATTGGCTATGGAATTTTACAATCATTCTTTTCCGACCATTCTCAATTATACAAATTTGCCTTAAATCATTTCACCTACTTGCAGCTTTGCCCCATCCCCTGTTAGTGACAGTAAATAAACCATTACTTAATGACCACGCTTGTTCTTGTCTCCCCAAACTGTTTCGCATGCCCATCACAGTACGAGTGGCTGTCACCATTTATAATTCAATACAAACCAAACAAAGTTGTTAATTAGGAGCACAATCGTAGGAGTGAAGGTTGAGTAGTTGTCATTGTTTGAATGAACATAGAAATTCACTTGAAAATGCGGTTACGATACAGTGTTATTATCTCTGGTCCTTAATATAAAGACTAGTTAACTAATTTAAGAAGATTAAGTAAACTAATTTAGTTATTTTTAAAAATATTCTTGCTAATCAAATATATTAGCTAGAACTAATATTATTACAAAGATAATTTTAGAAAATAATAGATAAACATAAGAAATAGAATGGATTAAAATATTATATTTATGATTAAAATAAAAATCAAATAAATTTTTATATTAAAAAATAGAGACAGGGTTATGATAAGACGGGGGAGGTAATTGGAGGACAAATAGCGGTACCAATGGAAGGAGCGTCAAAGGCGGTCGTTAGAAGGAGGAAAGTGTCTTTATCAGACCGTACGTCTTATGCCGGGTGGAAAGGGACTGAGGTGCAAGAGAAGGCAGGGTTACAGAAAAAAAGAAGCATCGGGATCATGGGACTTTTGACTCAAATCTAATTGAAAAAAGAGATGGAGCAGATGATTTAGGCGGGGATTTAAGGGCAGTTTATTTGAAACAATGGACTACGTCTTCGCAATCCAATGTGCGAATTAATTCGTGTTATTATTATTATTATTACTAAGGTTGAAGTGCGATGATTTTTTTTTTATTGCCTAAAATATCCTCCCATCCGAATGATAAAAGACTAGTCTTTCAAAATACTACCAGTAACTGAAACAGTATTTAAGGTTGAAGTGCGATGATTAAGGTTGGTGCTTAAGACGTTTTAGTGACTACCTCTGTGGCCCAATTCCCAGTTTTCCAATGCAAAGCCCATAGGATCTGAGGGCGTCCGGTTTCAGCCTTCAGGACGGGCTCAAGGAAGAAGAAGGCTGTATTAATCATGTGATATGTATATTTTATTAGAACCAAGAAAAACATTGAAAATCATTTATCCGATCTTAAAATTTAATAAAAATTTAATTTGACCCATATTTAATATATATTTTTTGAGAAAATAGTTGTCCATACAATAATAAATTAAAAGCAAAATAGTACATTTATATAAACAATTTAATAATATGACTTATAAATAAAATATTCTCTTTATGACTTATAAATAGAATTATAAAAGTATAAAATGATATAAAAATATCTATTTTGTCTCGCAATTACTCAATAAATACAAATTTCTTGTCGGTCAACATGATAATTTATGCTTCGATAAATCACGTGTGGAGAAAAAATAACGCGTTCTGGGGCAATACAATTCTAAACCCCCTGATGGCATTATTTTTTAATCATGTATAAAATGACAGGGACAGGAATTAAGAATAATCTTACGAACCAGACTAATGAGCTAAATTAAGTGAGCCGTGGTGTGGCCCGATTGGATCGGATATTAGGGGAACGCATTATAGATCCATGTACACACACACCCAAGCATACTAAAACATGATTGAATCAATTTTACGTTTTCTTTAATTATATTTACAAGTCACTTTTAATATGTTTCGCATATACCTAAAAACCATTAAATTTCATTAACTTTTATTTAAAATTCAATAACTTTTTAATTTTATCTTTATTTAATATATATTATATTTCATGTAAATAAAACCAATACAGTAATAAATGAATGGTGAAATTATACATTCATACAAAAAATTTCTGATACAGATTTAATTAATTAATTTTTTTGTTAGTTATTTATTTTGTTAACTACCCACTGACCCATTTATTGATTTTGTATTTTAATTATTTTATTTAAAATTAGGTTATAAACACCATAGATTTCTATCGTGTAAGCAGATTTTGCTTTTGACATATCAGATAGTTTTCTTCCATTCCCATTCTTATCTTTGCTCTCCTTTTTTCTCTAATATTCTTCTTTGATCTCCTTCTCTTCTCCTTTCTCTTTTCTGTTTTACATCAATTTCTCTCGGTACTCTATAAATAAAACTAAAAAATATATTCTCTTTGTATCCTATAAATAGGAGGTGAGGAGTATATGAGAAGGAAAACAATGAGACACGCTATTTGACACATGGCAACATATCTTTGATCATTTTGCATCGAGTGTCTTAACTGCCCCTTTGAAAAACAAAAAGAAAATTTTGTTTAAAATCTGCATTACATAATTAATTTTAAAAATCTCTCAAAACTTTCTGAAATTTCACTGCAGAACCAATAAGGTGTTCGTGAGTGAACAAGTGTAGGAGAGTCCATTTATAAATAAGAGTAGACAATTTACAACATACATACATATATTTACAACTGAAATTAGTCCATTTATATGTCACCTCTTTCACCTGAAAAAAGTGTCCGTGAGCGAACAAGTTTGGGAGAGCCCATTTGCAAGTAAAACTATATAATTTGCAACATACATACATTTATTTACAATTAGAATTAGTACATTTACATGTTACCTCCTTCACCTGAATAAGGTATCCATGACTAAATAAGTATGGGAAAGCTCATCTGTAAGTGGGACTAGACAATTTGTAATATACATACCTTTATTTACAATTGAAATTACTCTATTTACATATCACCCCATAACAAGTATTATGTGGGGGCAATAACGTCATTTTTTGTGTGGAATTAATATCAATTTGCTCTCTTAGTCCTACAATGAAATTTCAGCAAAATTCGAGGGCTGTTTAAAATTAATTTTGCACTGTAGTCATTTATTTACAATTGAAATTAGTCCATTTACATATCACCTCATAACAAGTATTATGAAAGGCAATAACATCATTTTCTTTGTGGAATTAATATTAATTTGCTCTCTTAGTCCTACAATGAAATTTCAGAAAATTTTGAGGGCTTTTTAAAATTAATTTTGTACTGCAGTCTTAAACGAATTTTTTCCAAAAACAAATGCGTGATTTGGAATGAAATTAATTTTAGAAAGCATATGAGATGAGAGGGAATAACAAAAGGTGGGTTGCTTTTGGGGTTGGACCGGCAAGTTACGCGAGATTCATCAGAATCACCCACTTGGCCCTCCACGTGGGACATATGTGACGTCGTTTTAGGCACCGTCTTGGACTCGGCGGGTGATCCTCCAATACAATCTCTGGTACTTCCTCTTCTCGTGGGCCAACCTGGCCCACTTCAAATCTCACTTCTTCATTAAGATTCACATCCAAAGGATTTGTTACAGCCCAAACAAGATCCAACGGATTTACTATGTGGTTTGTTTCCTTTGCAGAGTTATCATGCTCATGAACTACAAATGTAGAAAGAATAATATCAATGACGAATTTTTGAGATTGATAAAATAAATTTTTTGGGAAAAAATTAATATTTTTTAGAAGTAATATTTTTAAATGTCATTTCAAAATAACACTGGCAAGGGTGTGACCGTATTATTATTAAAAAATGTTTTTATGAAATGCATATCAAGTGAGTTTATTTGACAATTTCTTGGATGCTTCTTCTAAATCATTTTAGGGGCGACTGAGACCAATAAAATCAGGTGATTTAACTTACCAACTTTCGACGCGACATCCATCACATTAATGGTATAAAAGCGTTACATGAATAAATGATGATCAAACATCAAAGTTCAAAGATGCCCGCCTTCTTTATGGAATTTTTTTCTGGGTATTAATCACATTCCTATACCTCTCCTAACTGCTAAAGTACTCCTCTGGTCCTTAATATAAGACCCATTTAACTAATTTGATTAGATTAAGGAAGTTAGGTAAGTTAGTTAATTATAAGAAAATTGACACATTTTTCCTAAAACACCATAACCATCTTTCTTAATACCCTCTCTCTCTCTTTTACTTAATTATGGTTGAGGGAGTATCTATAGGGGTAATTTAGAGAAAATTGATAAATATGATAAATGGATCTTATATTTAGGACCAAAACCAACTCAAAAATTGGGTCCTATATTAAGGACCGGAGGAGTATTTTATAGTATATTTATCATTCTGAAATATTTTTTTATATGCGTTTAATTTTTTTCCGTCAATGCATTAAATTATATTTTAGTGCATTTTAAAGTATTTTTTAACACACATAGCACTTTACATTGATAAATATAAAATTGTACCCAAAAATACTTTAGGCATATTATATTAGACACATATGAAAAATATATTTAAATGCAGGATATACTATAAAATACTTTATAATACTAAATATACATTAAAAATATGTGATACTTTTGTACACCTTATGACAATTATATTTTCATTTAGGTGATATCTTTACTCGATTTGACTTTACTGATACAGTGTAATATCCATAAATGCTATAAATTTATTTCAGTTTGGGACATCAACTTATCATCGAAATAAAATAAAAATTCACGAGTGCTCACAAATCCCATCCTGTTGTTTGGAACGAATGATGAATAATCCAAAGCAAAGAACTGAAAAGGAGAAAACAAAAACCGGCAAAGAAGAAATAAAGAAGGAAGGAGAAAGAAAACGACGAAAGTAACGGAAAAAACTAAAAAAAAAAAAAGCAACGGGGTGGTAGGGTCATAGGTTTCAACCACCAAACCAGCATACTTTGTGCGCATAAAGCACAAAACAGAGCACAACAGAACATCCATGTCCGATATTCATTCAGAGAGAAGAACTCTTATTTTGGCTCTCTGCTAAAATCATCACAGTCATGGCTGAAGAAGAAGCTAACAAACCCCAAGCACAGCCACAACCACAACCTCAGACTCTGTCTGAGGCTGTTGACTCTTCACCACCTTCTGCTTCCACTGTTAAAGAGAGCGATTCCCCCAAGGAAGACCCTCCAAACGGCGTTGCTCAAGCTCCTCCTTCTGCTGTTCAAAGTAGGTCTTCCAAATTCCTCTGTTTCTCAGCAATAATTAATTATGTGCACGATTAATTCCTTTTACTCTGTTTCTTTTGATCATAGCAAAATTGCTTCTTGATTCATTTCACTTTGCCTCTTTCCATATTTGGCGGATGTTACTAGCTAGTATTTGTTTAAGAATCAGGGTTTGCTCTGTTGTGCAGAACCTCTCCTTTCACACTTTCTAATTTGCCTATTATTTTCTCTATAAATTCATTTTATTACGTGTTTATTGCTTTTTGATCCTGAAGGGCTGTGGTTTTTAGGGAAAGCTTGATTATTTTTGTTAGTACAATGAAGGGAATTTTCGTTTTTCGACTTGGATGAATTCACTAGCTCGTTGCTCTTTGTTTAGGTTAAATTAGCTTAACTGTTTCAGTTTGTTTCTGTAGTTGGCCTCCTTTTTATGCTACTGTCATATATTTGATTTGCTTTAATTTTTATACAGAGGCTGCAGATCCTCCTGCCAAGAACGATTCAAAAGATTCAGTCGATAAAGGTTGTTTTCTTTTTAGAAAAGATTGTACAATCCTTGTTGATTTTACGAGGTAGGTAGCTTCCTAATTGTTATATTTTTAGATTCTGTGCTTGCAAGAGTTGAGACAGAGAAGAGATTGGCCTTGATCAAAGCATGGGAAGAAAGTGAGAAGTCAAAGGCGGATAACAAGTAAGATGGCAACTTATATGATTTTGCTAATCATAATGACAAATTGAGACTTCCTTTTTATGAGCCTACGCAGCTTGATGATGTTTTTATTAAACAAATATTCGACAATAAATGATACAGTAATGCCTTGACTATCACAGAAATCACAATTTCTTTATTTAATAACCATATCCGAAGCTTAAAGCATCAAAATTTCTTGCTTAGCTTCTTGAACAAGAACATTTTTCTTTGGTCATTTTGACAGTGGGTTGAAGTTAAATTGATTCCATTTCTTACTGCTAAATACAGTTCTTGGTTCTAACAATCATGGGCGCATTGAGAATTCCTCTTATTACTTTTCACCATATTGAAGGTTGTAGTTGATGAAACTAAAATTCTGAAACAGGGCATACAAGAAACATTCAGCTGTTGGACTGTGGGAGGAACGCAAGAAAGCATCAGTGGAAGCACAGCTCAAGATAATTGAGGTGATTCCCTCTAAATTTATTGGATTATCTAGATTAGTAATATTTTGATGAGGTAAATTAGTTGACTGAAACTCGTTTGGAATGTTAGGAAAAACTGGAGAAGAAGAAGGCAGAGTATGTGGAAAAGAAGAAGAATAAAATAGCAGAGATTCACCAGTTAGCACAGGAGAAGAGAGCAGTGGTTGAAGCTCAAAGAAAGGAAGAGTGCCTCAAGGTTGAAGAAACGGCTTCCAAGTTTCGTGCCAGTGGCTATACTCCAAGAAAATTTCTTGCGTGCTTTAGTGCCTGACCTGTTTCATCCACCTTACTCTTTGGTCTTGCCTTGCTTTGCTTCTTGCATATTTTGAATTTGCTTCAAAGTCTTTCGTTTCTTACTGCGTACTGTAAAAAATAATAATAATAATAATAAAATTTGTTTGCGGTTGTTCTGGTTACTTCAAGTGTTTGTAATAAAGCTTATGAATACCATCAAATAAAGTTACCGATTTGTGTTTAAGCTGTCTTCTGCTTGCTTTTTACAAAGTGCTTGCTACTCTTGATATGGCTATTCTCTACTAACAAGAGAGTGGCTCACTAATTACTGCAATCCACTTTTTTTTTCTGCGTTTTTTCCCCTTAATTTACACGAAATGAAATTATACGATAATAAAAAAATTTCTCCTTTTTTTTTAAATAAACAAAGCATCAACCATGAACCATATTTACAAACTTCTTTTTACAAAATACTGCTCCTATCATCTTCCACCATCCCTTTTAGTAATAGGGTTGCTTTGATATATTTTTTAAATTGATAGATTGATCAAAGAAATTTGCACGGGCTTTTTTTTGGCCCTGAATAAATTTGCATGGGTTAGACATTGTAACGGATCATAAATTAGAAAGATACTAAAAAGATTGAGTCTAGTGGAAAAGGTTAATCCTTCACAACTAAGATTTGAATCCTTGTTGGAAGAGATACCGACATTTAGTGCCCAACAGTACCTCGAACAGAATTACCTTCTATAGGATGATACTTATGCTTTAGTAAAAAATTCTTGCAAATAAATAATATGGGTTTATTTGGAATGACATTCAAAAGCGCTAATAAATATATTTTACATAAGTTATGATGAAACTTTTCTCATGTACTTATCTCGTATTTTATAAATTATTATTAAAAAGCTATTTGTAAGTTATTTCAAACCGGTACTAAATCATTGCCACACCTAACATCTCTATCATTACATGAGAAATGTATATGTATGGGTATATAAGCATGACAGACAGATTTTGACATCCAATTGTTTTATATTTTCGGGAGGTTCCTTTTCCTTGTGTGCAACCAAACATTGCAACGGAATTCCCATTGTTTCTCCCTTCCCTTTGGGCTGCAAGTTCAGACCTTGCACCCAAAAAAAAGTTCAGACCGTACCAGATAAACTTAAATAATTGATATAAAAACTAATTAATTAATTTAAGTAGATTAAAAAAATAAATTAAGGTAATTATTTATAATAAATATATGTTATTTTTCTTAAAATATTTTTACTAATCAAGTTTATTGGTTAGAACTATTATTATTAGAATGATTATTTTAAAAAAAATAGATAAAATGGATTGAAATTTTACAGTTAGATCAAAGTAAAAGTCAAACGAAGTCTTATATTAAAGACCAGAAGTGATATTAATATTAATATTGTACCCTGTGCAAAAAAAAAGTACAATCTTAAAATGAATACAAAATATTAAATGCATTGAATGGCAATTAACAACTCATATTAAAATGCAATTAGTTTGGTTCTTTTTTTTCAGTGGAGCTTATGAGAATAGAAGTGATAAAAGCAATATAATCCGTATTGGTTTTTCCCCCCCGAAAGATAGCAGTTGAATTGTTAGAATTTAGTGCTGATTTTCCTCTTGGCGCTAGCGTAAACCCTAAACCCTTCTTCGCGGATTGACACTGTGTCCCCTCCGAAACGATGTACTCGTCAGTCGTAGCAGAACGATCCAGGGCATTGTCGAAAATCCTCTGCAACTTCATCTTGGTCCGAAACATGGGTGGGGGTCCTCGGACTTTCCCGGGCGGCGTCAACAAGTGGAAGTGGAAGCGCATGCACGAGAAGCGAGCCAGGGATAAAGAGAGAAGGCTTCTCGAACAAGAAAAGCAGCTTTACCAGGCTCGCATTCGCTCCCATATCCGTGCCAAACTCGCGGGAAAACCCGACACCTCAAGCGCCACTCACAACCCTATGGCCCCGGAGGACCATATTAAGGCCTTGGCCAATCGATTTATGAAGGAAGGAGCTGAAGATCTCTGGAACGGAAATGACGGTCCGTTGAAGCCTCCGCCTCCGCATCTCAGAGAATTTCCAGGATCAAGCAGACGGCGAGGATCAATCGCGTCGCCGGTTGATCCGAGGAAACTGGTACCGGAAGGCCGTCACATGTTTTCTGATCGCCAAAAGGACTATCTGACGAATACGAGTTGTAATTTTACTCAGAGCAGGGGTTACTCAACGCAAAATTGGAGGAGGTTTCAGAGGAATGAGAGCTCGTCAGAGGAGGAAGATTCTGATTCTGGTTTGAAGAGAAACCCTGCAAGACCCATAGTCAGAAATTCATTTAGTAGTCAGAAAACCCTGATTAATGCAAATGCGGGTGAGTATATAAACAAGAAGCAAAATATCCCGAAGAGGCAGCGAAAGTTATGGAGAGATGACAGTTCTTCCGGCGAGAGTGAATCGGACATGGATTCAGACGGTTCGGGGATCGTCAGGGGCGTGAATAAGATAGGTAGTAGTGCTTCTTTGGGGAAGTATGACGTAAAGACGAAGAGGAGGGTCCTCCCGAAGTCTTATGACGAGGAGAGTGACCTTTCGGAACAGGTTGAATTGATCAGGTATGAACTAAATAAGAGGAAGATGTCCCAGAATGACCAGCAGAAAAGTGAGGAAGATTCGTTACTTAGTCAGAAAAGGTATTCAAATTATTTGTTTTCCCCCATTTCGTGTCTGTTGGTTTTATGATTTGCGATGTTTGTGTTGGGTAAAACAAGCCCAAGTTGTGACAATCCTTTTCTCCCAACTATTCACCATGCGAGCTGGATATGAACTTGTGTGCTTTCACAGTCATATCACTGAACTTCCAGATTAAATGATTTGGTTTTCTTACTTCGGGTTACTAAGAAACTGAGTATTGAAAATTATCAATAAATTATACCATGTAAAATTTTGATAAGTATATAGAGGCAAATGAATGCTTGGTTGCTTTATGTAACTGCATTGACTAATGTTTTATGTCTTGGTTTTAACTTTTTTAATAGATTTGATGAGTGTGACATATCGCCACTGACAATCAAGGCACTTTCTTCAGCTGGTTATATTCGCATGACACGAGTTCAAGAGGCTAGCCTTTCCGTTTGCCTTGAGGGTAGGTTGCCTTTTGTTGCACTATAGATTTCAATTGATTGTGGATTAGATTACCACAAATCAGCCCCATCTTGAGGTGTATGATTTACGTGCTTTTATTAATCTAGTCTGCAACTATGGCTCAGCATCCTGAATTATCTTCAGTGCCTGAAAGACAAAGTTAAGGTGTCAGGTCTCATGAACATATTGAGCTCTAAGCCTTGTCAAATTTTATTCAGATTGAAATATTATTATTAATAATTTACTATTTTACTTATTGATCATTGATTTGTAGATATGGCTTTTAGTGATTTTTTGTTTTGTTTTTTGAAATCAAACTTTGATTTGTCATTTATTAACTAAAATATTATTATCAGAGAAAACTGCATTGACTTCAACTGATGTTTGGTGTGACCTACGTCCTAACTCCCTCTAGTTTGAGATTATACAAAGATCTCCCCCAACATCTAGCCCAACACCTGTAGCAGAAGTTTTTTGGGACATGACCTCCTCTATGTAGCATAAGGTACAAGCGAAGTTATACTTCCAGGGGTTGTTTTTGCGTAATTTGATACTAGAGCGTACCTGGAAGTATTAAAAGATATCAAGGAAGGTCATTGTATTTCTCTCCTTTTATTGTTGCTGTAGATCTTGCAAAGAGAAAAAGTCCTTGACTTATGATTCTTTTGCATGCTCTATGGACCAACTCTGGATCATTTTATTTTCTTATCATCAACTTGCTCCAAGCTACTTGATATGGCTATTGGAAACAATTTTGATGATGTTTTAAATTTTGTTCTGATGCAGGCAAGGATGCTCTAGTCAAAGCTAAAACTGGCACTGGGAAAAGTGCGGCATTTTTGGTACACTCTAGTTCTTATATGTGCTTTGCACATGCTGCATGGTATTTTGTTTAGTTTTTTTATCAATGGTGTTGAATGCAAACAGCTTCCTGCTATTGAAACAGTTATTAAGGCAATAAGTGTAAATGCCCCTCAACGTGTGCCTCCAATACTTGTTCTGATCCTTTGCCCTACCAGAGAACTTGCGATTCAAATCACTGCAGAATTGAAAGTTCTTCTCAAATACCATGATGGAATTGGAGTTCAGACTCTAATAGGAGGTATTCGATTTAAAGATGACCAGAAACGTCTTGAATCAGATCCATCACAGGTTTTACGTTATGCTTGCTTAAATTTCTTTGTTTTATAGCTTGTGGTTACATGTTGCTAATCTTGTTGATAAAATCAGTGTTGTGTGCCATTATGTTTATCTGTCTTATTTGAAATTTTGCAGATCATTGTTGCTACTCCAGGGAGGTTGCTGGATCATATTGAGTATAAGTCTGGAATATCTCTGCGGTTGATGGGTTTGCAGATGCTTATACTCGATGAAGCTGATCATTTATTGGACCTGGGCTTTCGAAAGAGTGTAGAAAAGCTTGTTGATTGTTTGCCCCGTCAAAGGCAATCTTTGCTATTTTCTGCAACCATTCCAAAGGAGGTTGCTTTATGATGTTAATATTTGGTCTGTTTAATTTAATATTGATTCTTATTAGTAATTTTGTGTTGTTGCAGTATTAATCTACATTTAAGTTATATTTCACTAATGCACAGGTCCGACGTATATCTCAACTTGTTTTAAAAAGGGATCACACGTATATTGACACAGTGGGGATAAATTGCGTGGAAACTCCTGTTAAAGTAAGCTACAGTTACTACTGTGGAATTGCAAAACATATTCTCTTGGCTTTTCCTAGAGGCTTCGTGCTCGTAATTCTTGTTTTTATTGGCTGGCTTGACAATTCTGGGATGTTTCTTTTAACTTGATTATATCTTATCTCGCGCTCATACTGAAGAAGGCATAGAGATCTTCCTGTGTTATTGTCATTATTATCATTTAGTTGAAAGTAGTAATACTCACTTTGGTTTGCTATCACAGGTAAAGCAGTCTTATCTTGTTGCTCCTCATGAATCTCATTTTCAAATGTTGCACCATATTTTGAAGGAGCATATCTTGCAAGCACCTGATTATAAGGTGAATTTCCTCTAGGTCTAGAGTTTGAATTGCTTTACCATGTAACCTGAGAGGTGGAGTTGCTTTCAGGTTATTGTTTTCTGTATATCTGGGATGGTGACTTCACTCCTGTATCAACTTCTTCGGGAAATGAAAATGAATGTTAGGGAGATGCATTCCAGAAAGCCTCAGCTTTATCGAACTCGCATATCAGATGAGTTCAGGGAATCCAAACAGCTGATTCTTATCTCATCTGATGTGTCATCTCGCGGAATGAATTATCCTGATGTTAGCTTAGTCATCCAGGTATCGTTAAATCCTTCAGTGCATGTTTTCTGTCATTTGCTTGATACGGGATGCCAAACTGAAAACTCATGTTTATTTTTATTTTGCATTCCTCAAATTTGCTCAAGTGCTCTGGTTTTGTGTGAATCAAGAATTTCTGTAGGTTTTGGTGAGTTTTCTTTTTCCTTTTGCATGATAATTATCCCATATTATCTTCAAGGGAAAAATGTCTCTGAGAGGCTCAGCCAAATTAATTTCACATGTTTCAACTTTTTGGCCTGGATAACGTTCAAGTTATTGTTATGCAAGTTATCAAGCTATTTATTTTCATGCTATTATTAACTGAAGACGGTGTGTAATTTAGGTGGGTATTCCTACTGACCGAGAACAGTATATCCATCGTGTTGGAAGAACAGGACGAGAAGGCAAAGAAGGGGAGTGCATACTGTTAATTGCTCCGTGGGAAGAGTACTTCTTAGATGAAATCAAAGATCTCCCTCTCACGAGATTCCCTTTACCTGATGTGGATCCTGAGACAAAGCTTAAGGTCCATTTCTGGCTCCTGTTCTATGTTTTCATTACCCCCCCCGGGGGGAGTTTCGCTCTCTATAAAGAGTAAAATGATGAATGAACAGGTCTTCGATTCTCACGACTCGTTCTACTTATTTGCGGATGATTTTGAAGTTAGATGTCTTATCATTTACTTTGAACTTGTTGACCATTGGGCTTCGATGCAGTGCATGTGCATGGATATTGAAATGTTACGTGGAAAAACGAAATTGTAACCCCTGCATGGAGAGGGAACTTTCTAGTTGTTATTCAAACTAGAATATGCAGTTTTTAATCTATGCGTTGTTTATACTTGCAGGTAGAAAGTTCAATGGCAAAGATTGATAATGACGTCAAAGAATCGGCTTATCATACCTGGCTTGGTTATTATAATTCGATAAGAGAAATCGGGAGGGATAAAACCACTCTAGCTGAGCTAGCAAACCAATTTTCGGAATCAATTGGTTTGCAGAGGCCTCCTGCTCTCTTCAGGAAGACTGCACTAAAAATGGGATTGAAAGACATTCCTGGCATCAGAATACGTAGATAGCTCTATGTGGATAGGTAAAGCTAATAGTAAGTAACAGGGAGCATTGTGGGGATCACGGGAAAGGTGTCAGGGAGAAAACCCCTCATGAAATTGCGCAGTCAAAGGTCGACTCCCAACACCAAATACTTCCTCCGGTCCTATATGTAAGTTCCACTTTTAAAGAGGGATTTGGTACAAAATACAAGTTTTATTTTTGAGTTTGTCTGAACATTTATTATTATTATTTTTTAGTTTGCCTTTAGTTCATTGTATTTAGTACTCCCTCTGTCATTAATATTACCTTCATATATCTTCTTTTATAATTTTTTTTATTTATTGCTTCTCTCATTAATTCTCTTAATAAAAAGAGCAAATTTGAAAAACAAAAATATATTTTTGATCTATTTATTATTTTTAATTGTTAGTTCGTTAAACATAATTCGGTTATTTAAAATTTATATATAAAACCGGATGGAAAACCGTTCTCTTGAAGACCAAATATTGGTATGGAGATGGTGGTTCTATGTCATAAACACTAGAACTTGGTAATCAGGTTCCTCCACGTGTAGGCGCTTCCCTGTTTCCCGCTAGTCAATTGGTTGACTTGAAACCCATCCCACTGAAATTTGGCAACCAGCCCGTAATTTCTGGACGATATCTGACTTGCCATTCCCTGATGTTTGATTTACAAGAACAGCAAAAGCTTGTGTTTATATGAAAATATGAAAAACGCCTGAATTCGATTTGCGTTTTTAAAAAATTGTGTTGCTTGAGATCATGGTAGGGTCAGGGTTCCTGTGGAATGTCACGCTGGTTTAGAATTCAATAAATATATCATAATGGTGAATTGGCATATTTATTAATTGTCAAATATGTCTTGGGGAGATAATGGACGGGGATGGAGACCAGGAAATGAATGTAAGCCATCCGTGTTGGAGGTAGGTTGGGACATGAACCACAATGAGATTGCGATTATGTGTAAGCCCAAGAACACCTAGGCCATGTCCAACCTTGGCCTCCTTTAGTGGATCCCACCTTGTTCCCTACGATACCCCCTGTTGGGGTGCAAGCTAAGGCATTTCTAGACTCGATATGCTCAGAGCCTAGTGGGCCAGCGTATGTGCTAATTTATTTTACTTCACCCCCCTTTTAAATTAAGGCCCTTCCAATATGAACCTAGTCCGTCTAAATAACCGCTTCCCAATCATATGATCATGCTTATAAAAAGCCTTGAGCTTGTCGACTTGAATGACGTGGAAGGTATCTGACATTGCTTCCCGGATCTCCAAAATTGCAATGAATCATCGTACATTCATACTTCACCTTACAAAGAATCTCATCGCTACGACTCAGATCTGAACATATTGGCGTGACAAACAAGAGAAAGTCTTGTGCTCTGGGTCACTGCCGGCTGATCTCCATCGCCGGGAAATTTTCAAGCCTCATAATTGAATACAGTTGAAACACACACCAGCGGAGCCCTTATCCACAAAGATCCTGTTTCATCTCAAGTTTCCTCATTTCTTCTGCTTGCAATATACTACCTCCGGTTCTTAATAAAAATAAAATTAGTTAACTGATTTGAGTAGATTAAAAA
>NW_021634649.1:0-39046 GCF_004799145.2 Neltuma alba
TCGCGACGGGCCTTCTGGCTTCGGGATCGACAATAGTGGTGCTGTCCAAGTTCGACATGGGCGATATGCTGTCGGCGATCCAGAAGTACCGGCGACGTACCTGCCGCTGGTGCCGCCTATACTGGTGGCGATGATGAACGGTGCGGATGCGATCAAGGCGAAGTACGATTTGAGATCACTACATTCGGTTCTGTCGGGTGGGGCTCCTCTGAGTAAGGAGGTGATAGAGGGCTTTGTGGACAAGTTCCCGAATGTCACAATTCTCCAGGGTTACGGGTTGACCGAATCCACGGGAGTCGGGGCATCCACGGACTCACTGGAGGAGAGTCGGAGGTACGGCACGGCCGGGCTGTTGTCACCCGGCACCGAGGCCAAAGTGGTCGACCCTGTAACTGGAGAGGCTGTGCGCCTAATCGGACCGGTGAACTCTGGCTCAGAGGTCCCACTATCATGAAAGGTGTGTCATTATTTTTTATTATTATTATAAATTTTAAATTTCGTCCGTGTCTCAATGGTAGATGATTAAAACTTAGAAGTTATATGTGACACTGCAAGAAGAGCCCCAAAATAAAAACGTTGACATAATTCTTATTTCATTATCTTTGGCTCACAAGATGGGATAACTATATCATTTAATCGTTCATCCTTTTTTTTTTGGGGGGGGGGGGGCGTCTTTAAACAGACTTGGATCTCTAGTCGTGATTCTGTAACATGCTATTTTTTTATAGGCAAATATCAAATATGTGATTTAGTTGGCTGACGACAAGCGAGATCAGAATTAGGGGATCGATGTTAAATTAGCGTTTGATTAACAGTGAGGGCATGGTCATGGCAGGTTATTTCAGTAACGAGGAAGCAACCAGCTCGACCCTTGATTCAGAGGGATGGTTGAGGACTGGAGATATTTGCTACATTGATGGCGATGGATATATTTTCATCGTTGATAGGTTGAAAGAGCTTATTAAATACAAGGGATATCAGGTACCAGGCAAAACTCAGAATTTTATGATTATATAACAAGGGAGGTGGAAAGTAAAATCTTACAAGAGTTAAAACGTAAATTTCACTCTAATGAACTAATTGGTTCGCCTCACTTCCGGCCTGATCTGAATAGATATAATCATATAGAATTGTACATGGTCTCTTAATGTTGTTTCAATTGTTTTTGTGGTAGGTGCCACCAGCGGAACTAGAGGCCTTGTTGCTTACTCATCATGCAATTTCAGATGCTGCTGTCATACCGTAAGCCTATCTCCTTATCCAACTCAACAGCTTACTGCTGTTTTTTCATATAAAGAAATTCGAAGGGCAAATAATGTGGGCATGCTGTACTTTTTCAGATTCCCGGATAAGGAGGTCGGGCAGTATCCCATGGCATACGTAGTGAGGAAAAGAGGAGGTGATGTGTCTGAAAAGGAAATCATGGATTTTGTGGCAGCACAGGTGAGCCTCCCTGCTTGATGGGCATATTCAGTGTCCTTGCAAATGGATAATGATTCTATTGAGCATGTGGATGAAACAGGTTGCTCCATATAAGAGAATTCGAAGAGTGGCATTTATTTCTTCAATACCCAAGAACCCATCTGGCAAGATCCTCAGGAAGGATCTCATCAAGCTCGCTACATCTAAACTTTGAATTCAACACTCGGGAGTTTTCCATGTTGATCATATATGGTCATTCTCTAGCTGCCTCCCAGTCTTTCGATGTTTATTATGTATAATTCTCTTGCCTTTTTATTTTTATTTTTTCGGTTTGATAATGGCCATCGTTTTTATCTTTATTTTATGCTGTCAGAAGTTGGCCCCGTCTTCCCCCCCCCCTTTCAAAAAACAAACTCAATGATATCCTCCCAGCTCAGTCTTGCATCTGTAAAGGACAGAAAGTGGTGCCACGTGTGGTTTTATCACCTCTTGTAAAGTGGAATGTTGGCTCTTAATTAATTAATTAATTAATTAATTTCTTTTTTATGTTGTTTATTTTGAAAAAATTCTCTTCACCTGTTTTTTCAAAAAAAAAATTCCAACAATATTGATTACTGTTTTGTCAATTGTATTCATATCTATACTAGTTTTTAAAGGTCTAAAATGGCATTAGTCACATAAAAAAATTAGAGCATATGAACAAAATTTCTTTTTTTAAAAAAGCAAGATATTTATTATATTTGTTTCACGTGTTAAAATTTTGAGATATGTGAATCTTAGAAGGCCTTAAAAAGAAAGGAGAGGAAATAGGGGAGAGTGGTGGGGACGATCTGGTATAGTGCTTGGTTCACATTCTCATTATTTATCACCAGATTGGCGTGTTGTTTTCTATTTTCGGCCAACAACTATCGTGCTGTGTTATACCGTCACAAGTTCATAACATATTAATACAATTTTTAATCTTTTAAACTTGTTTCAAATTTTAGATTATAGGTTTTGGTTCTCTAAGGGGTAAAATAGTCTGAGTTTTGCTTGAATTATAAGGATTAATATTTTAAATAAAAAATAATTTGAGAAACAAAAATGAAAATAAAGACAAAATTAAAAAACCAAAAAATTGCATTAACCCAATCAATGTTTCATATATCATTCCATCTTATCTCTTGACAATGCGCAGGCAAGAAAAATATTGACGAGGCATCCCGATTATTTCTTCTAATTTTTTAACACATCCACCAAACGGGAGGAGGGGCATTGTCCTGGTTACTTTTTCACTTCCAAAAAATTAAATTTAAAATAAAAAAATGTTTGCCCCTTTAAAAATACATCTCCTTGAAAAAGTAACGTTAGGAAAATTCTGAATACTTAATAATTATACATTATTCTTATATGATATTCATTTATCAAGTCAACTTAAATTTATAATAAAATTATAGTATTAAAATAATAGAAATTTTTCATGATAGTCATAACATCGATGTATTGCATGAGATGTATAGAAAAAGCCCTTTAAAAAATTATTCACACACACACACACACTCTCTCTCTCTCTCTCTCTCTCTCACACACACACACACACACACACACACACACAGGGCAGGCAATACGTCGCCCGGTGCCCAAAATATAGACAAAGGGCAACCATTACTTCTTTGCAACTTCTTCTCTTTCGGCCCGGTTGAGCCTAGGCTATTGGGCCGCCTGTTAATCTGTCACTACTTGACTACCCCTAACCTCAATCTTCACTTTTTTTTTGAATAAAACTTAATGGTTACTCCGACTTTAACTTTAAAGAAAAAAAGAGCATAATTGATTGTGTAATCTATCAACCCCATTACGGCAAACGCCCAGACCTTTACCTCGATGCGCATTTTTGCGGAGCTAAACCTTACAATTATCGATTATTATTTTATCTAGGGAAAGCGGATTGGTTTTTTAAGGCTAAGATGAAGAATTAGTTAAAAGTAATTCATAGATTGTTCTGAATTATTGGTCGAAGGTTATGTTCAAATCAAATTGAGAAACAGGGCCATCCAATCTTTAGCAAAAGATAAGGAAAAGAGGGTGATGACAGGAAAGATTTGTGAAGATAAATAAAAGTTGTGCAGAAAAGAAGAATTCAAAGCAACTTTGACAAAAGAAGGTGGCATTCCAAGCATGCCCATATACAAAGAATCCATTGTTTAATGGAATCAGAGGGAGAATTATTGGCAGTATGCATGGCCTGATGGTTTTGTGCTGTGTCTACACCCACAACCACAAGCCCTAAAGATACATGTTTTTGTGCGGCTTTCTC
The DNA here is from genome assembly GCF_004799145.2 of Neltuma alba. NCBI lineage: Eukaryota > Viridiplantae > Streptophyta > Magnoliopsida > Fabales > Fabaceae > Neltuma > Neltuma alba. The sequence goes on from NW_021634649.1 coordinate 3,719, forward strand.
GAGTCTTCGTTCTGGGTCAACCCAGAAAGGGCAAAAAATTTAAGTTGGGGCTGGAACCAAAATCAGGCATTCGAAGTTTAGGGAAAAGGTGTGGGAAAAAGATGGAGCGAGAGAAACAAGAAGGAAAAAGCGAAGCTGGAGAGGCTTTGAAGAAAAGTAGCAACGGAGATCATCGTCGTGCCACCATCTTCCCAATAAACAAATTGATATCTGCTTGTGTGTGTGTATTTTACTAATACATCTCCATAGGCTTTAATTTGTAGGGTCACGGGTCACATATCATCTCAGTGATGTGATTCTGAGTGGAGGCTTGTTTTTTTTTCGTTTCAGTGACTTCAGGCCATGATAGATTAGCTAATTGTAAATATTATTATAAAGGGGGGGGGGAGTAAAAGGGGACACATGGTCAATTGACCAACACATAAATATACACCTGCAATGAAATAAAGAGCACGAGCAGATACGACAAGTAGAGAGTAGTTTAATGAAAGAGGGCAGTAAGGAGGAAGACGAAGGGGATAAAAAGGGGCAGAGGGGAGTGAACCGCAAAAGCGAAAAGCTCAGGGAAGTGATAGAAAGCGGGAGAGCAGGCAGAGAAGCAGAGGGCAAAGGAGTGAAAACCCATATAGAGATAGCAGGCGCTCTATCTAGAGCAGCGCAATGAAGGGAATAGGAGGGCACAAGGAGGAAGCTGGCCACTCGAACAAGCTTGACCCACAAGACGCCTGGCTTCCCATCACTGAGTCCAGACACGGCAACGCTTACTGCTCTGCTTTCCATGCCCTCAGTTCCGGCATCGGCGTTCAAGCTCTTGTCCTCCCTCTGGCTTTCCCTACTCTCGGCTGGTTAATTACTTCCCTCCTTCTCATCATTCCTTTGTGAATATTCCTTCTCATAATTTGGTTAATGCATGCATGGGGGTGCAGGACTTGGGGAATCACATGCCTCTGCATCGCTTTCTCGTGGCAGCTCTACACCCTTTGGTTGCTGATCCACCTCCACGAATCCCACCCCGCAGGAGCGCGTCACAGCAGATATCTCCGACTAGCCACGGCCGCATTTGGTAATTGCTTTTCTTCTTCTTGCGTGATTACCGCAATATAATAGAATCATAGTGAGAAGAAGGCGGATATGAGTGAGTTAAATGGATGGATGATGATGACAGGAGAGAAGGTAGGGAAAGCAGTGGCATTGTTGCCAATCATGTACCTGTCGGGGGGCACGTGTGTGACGCTGATCATGATCGGAGGAGGCGCCATGAAGGCATTCTTCCAAACAGTGGGAGAGAAGGGGCATGCGCTCACCACCACGGAGTGGTATTTCCTATTTACAGCAATTGCCACTCTGCTTGCTCAGCTTCCCAACCTCAACTCAATGGCGGCGGTTTCCCTCCTCGGAGCCCTCACCGGCGTCGCCTACTGCACCCTCATCTGGGCGGTCTCCGTTGTTCAGGGCAAGCTCCTCCCTCTTCCTCCGTCGCCCCATCAATCACTGCCTGCCAGGGTTTTTGGCGTCTTCAATGCTCTTGGCGTCATTGCTTTCACCTTCAGGGGTCACAACCTTGTGCTCGAAATTCAGGTCATTCACAACCCCACAAACCTCCCCACCTCCTTCTCGCTTAACGATTCTGGAAAAGTTTATTGATCTTGCGTTTATAGGGAACATTGCCTTCGGATACGGACCGACCCTCGCACTTGGCCATGTGGAGAGGTGTTAAGTTTGCGTATCTAATAATCGCCTCCTGTGTGTTGCCCCTGGCCATTGGAGGTTATTGGGCCTATGGAAATTTGGTGACAATGCTTCCTGGCAACGGAGGCATGTTAAGCGCATTACACAAGTACCACGAGCACGACACAACCAAGACGATGCTGGCATGCGCGAGCCTGCTTGTAGTGATAAACAGTGTGAGCTCATTTCAAATATACGCAATGCCGGTGTTCGACAATCTGGAGGTGAGATACACAAGCAGGAAGAAAAGAGCTTGTCCGAGGCGGCTGAGGGCGGCCTTGAGGGTATTCTTCGGATGCCTGGCTTATTTCATTGCCGTGGCACTGCCCTTCTTGCCAAGCCTGGCGGGTCTGCTTGGAGGCTTTGCTCTGCCGGTCACCCTGGCGTATCCCTGCTTCATGTGGTTAAAGATGAAGAAGCCAAGCAAGTACAGCACGAATTGGTGGCTCAGCTGGATGCTCGGCGTCTGCGGCGTGGTTCTCAGCGTTCTGGTCATCGCCGGCGCCATCTGGGGAATAGCCGCACACGGCATCAACACCAACTTCTTTGACCCCCACTGATGATTGATGAATCCTGATGGATAATCAGCTTCTATTACCTGTCCGCTCTCCAGTAACTCATCTCGCCACATATTTCTGTCTAATTTAATTTCATGTCTTCAGAGTTCAGAGCCAGGCCCCTTGAACGTCAAAGAAATAGAGTCACTAATAAATACTATTTCTAATGAATGTAATATTAAAATATTATGCAATTTTCTTCTCTTTTTTTTAATTAAAAAAACAACATTGTTAATCAAATTCATAGCGTAGTATTTAAAATTAAATAAGGTAATGCTCACCCAAGAAATGTAAATATGTTAACCTATAATCACACATTCGGCTCAGAATAACCAACTAGCAATTCGTCATTTTAATATCAAGTTAATTAATTAATAATTATATACAGGAATAGTCATTATGGAATACTAGACTATTGAACAAAAACTATCCATAAAATGATGTTATTTTGTACCCACAACCAAATTTGTGTTTGTGCCTATGAAACAAATTAAAAAAGAGCGAAACAAATAAATCACGACTAGTTTTAAATTACTTATAAATAGCTTTTTAATTATTATTTATGTAACATGAACTAAATATGTTATAAAAATTTTGTCTCATGAAATAATTTTTCAAGGTTATTTTTAAATCTCACAATTTAATATTAGGTAATTATGAGAAATAAAATCCATTAAAACAATCGAGACCTTGTAATATAACTTTTATTATGGAGTTTCTATATTGATTAATTCATCATAAAAAAGATACGTGAATAGAGATTCTCTGACTTTATTTTATATATTAATATAAGATAGATATTTTCATATTACATTTCAACAATTAATAATTATTAATTGAAGCATTATGGTATTAGATTATTATACTTGATAGACTGAGAAGAAAAAAGATTAATTTAATAGCAAATCATATTAAAACATTGGTTATATAATCCCCCTCCATCAAAAAAAGTCTACAATTTATTTGTCGGATAGGCATGATTAAGTTGTGCTGCGAATATCACAACCCTGAACATTAGTTTTTTGCAGAGAAATGGAAGGCCAGCGGCCCCACACGCATTGAACCCAAACGGGAGCAAATGAGAAACGTAAGTAACCACCTTCACTGCCTCCCAAAAAAGTAAATGCCAAACAACAAAACATGAATTCTGACCCCCAAACTTTTGAGAAAAATTTTGACAAAAACAAAGACTAAAATTGTTATTGTTACACCATCTGAAATTTGAGTTAAATAAATATTCTTTTAGTTCTATTAATGAGACATTTCTAACATATTTTACATAGACCAAGAAAAATCTTAAACTACAATAACTCTCTATTAAAATATAACAACTTGTCAACTTTACTTCTATTTAATATATACACTTTTAAAAAAAATAACTATCTATGTTATAATAAATAAAGATAAAATAGTACATTCATGTTAAAAATTTAACGAAATGACTTATAAATAGAACAAAAAAATATTTCTCTCTGTCTTATAAATAGAACCAGATGAGTAAGTGGTTAGATTCTTAATATATTAATAACGGCTGAAAACTAATAAAAAATTCAAAAAAAAGAAGTAAACAAAATTGTAATTAAGATACACCTGGCTGTATGTTTAATTTCGATATGCGTATAGGGGCTATCAGTAATTTTTTGTTATCTCTGTATGTAGCTTTTAATTTTGAAGGAAGGAAACAAAAGGCTTAATAAATGCTAATAACATTTCTGATTAATAAAGTTTATTAAAAACCTCTATTACAATTTTCACAACAAGAAGTTGCGAGATGTGGCATCTTGATATATACTACCTCTAGTCCTTAATATAAGATTATGTTTGACTTTTATTTTAGTCCTAAATATAAGACCTCAATCCATTTTGTCTCTCATATTTATACATTTTTTTTTCCTAAAGTAGCACTTCTAACAATGATAATTCTAATTAATACACTTGATTAGCAAGGATATTTTAGAAAAAACAACACCTATTTAGGACAGATAACTAACTCAACTTATTTTCTTAATATCTTCAAATTAGTCAATGGACTCTTATAATTAAGACCGGAGGTAGTATATCCTTTAGATATTTCTTAAAATATTATTCAAAAATGCACTATAAAGTTATGATATTCAGTACACTTAGTTCGCCAACGATACCTCAGTTATTACTTAAAATAATTTTTCTCCACCAAGCATTTTTTTATTTCTTTCCACTTATTTTCATATTAAATATACAATATATTGATTGTAAAACATAATTTATTTTCCTTCTATGCATTTATTATCTCTTCTATTAATGACTCAGTTATAAAAAAAATTTCATTATTTACTGTACACTTAATTGGAAAAAAATTAAAAAAATAAAATAGATATTCTGTGATTTCACTGGACATTAATTCAAACAACAAATTAAAGGAATTGACTGTCTCTTAGAAATGATCAATATGGGGGGACTATGAAAAGTCAAAAACTCATTTATCATTTAACATTCACATCTTCCAAAATGCCACTTGAATACTTTGAAAATTCCAAGAGAAGGATATTATCTGTAGATTAAACTAAAAAGTCATTCCAACCAAGAAAATAATTTATCTGCTTAGACTTAATCTAAACAGTATTTAATATATTTTACCACGAATATCTTATTTAATATATTTTGTTATAAATTAGTTTAGAGTGAAATCTATAACCAAGAAAAAAAAAGTGTGAAGTCAAAATAGTTGTTCTGATATTTTTGCCTCTCATGCGGATGGTTTGTTAAGGAGTATTTTGTGGTTTCATTTATTTATTCTTATCTTTGCTTGATCATTTCTTTATGTTATGTTTTCTTTTAAAAATCTTAAGAAGATTCTACTTCAATCCTTTTTGTTCATTTTGCGTCCACCTATCTAATAGACAATAGCAAAATTTTGAAAAATGATTCTCTCAGAAAAAATAATTGTTTTTGGAGAAACAACCTGTTGACCAAGAATATCTTTAGAAATAAAAAAAATGGATTTCTTTTAATTCTATGCAATAAAATTAGAGAATATCTATTTCGATTTTTTGAAAAAAAAAGTTTTCCTGAATTATATGATTATGAGACACATTAAAATGGAGTACAAATCCCAAAAATTCAAATAAAAAAAACTGAAAAAATTATAATTATAGGGAGGGGTCAAACATCTGAAAACATCTTATAGCTTACATTGTAAAACTGAAAAGTATTAAGTATCCTGGCGTGCGCCATTCCCCGTTGCTCGCCTTAAAGCGATGATAACAGCACCGCCTCACTGATACCTTCTAAAGCTACCGAGCTCCACCAGCTTGGATCAGAGGCTTCAACCATTCAAATACTAGAAAATGTGAAATTATGCTGCTAATTCGCTCTGTCATGAAATTATTCCTATCAATTTTTAACATTAGAAAACCCATGCATTTCAATTTTAATAGAAAAATAGATCTAATGAATATAAGTATAGACCTGAATTTTGTCTTTTAAAATACATTCAACATTCTAAAATATATTTAGATACATTTAGTATATTAAAGTATTTTTTTGTGCAATTTTATACTTAGTATAATAGAGAAGTTGTTACTAAAGATCAAATGTAGTATTTCGTCTATTAAATTTGTTTTCCTTTATTTGTTATATCAATTGAAATAAATAATATACGTATGATATATTGCAACTAAATTCAATCCCAATCCCAATCACATGTTTATTATTTTAATTATATCTAGCAAAATTATAATTTTATATAATAACTTTTATATTAGATTAAAGTATACATTTGGTCTTTTATTTTTACATAAGATTTTGGTATGATCCTTAGCTTTAAAAAATATATTTTTAGTCTTTTAACTCTAAAATTATTAATCTTAAACAAGAGACATAGTAAATTAAAATTTTATATTTAAAATTAAATTAAATATCAAACTAGTTATTATATTAAATATGAAAGATAGTACTCCCTCCGTTCTTTATTATAAGAGACATTTGATGCTTATGGCATGTTCATATATATAAGAGACACTTAAAAGTTGTCTTTATTTTTTGTTGTTAATATCTTATTTTACCCATATTTATTGTCTCCTACTTATACTCTCTCTCCTTCCCACTTTTCTTTCTTTGAATAATTTACCATTGTTCTCTCTCATGCTCTCTCCTTATTAATGAGGGCTTTTTTGGAAAAAAATTATATTTTTTACACATTGATTGTTCTTAACTAATTTTAACTTTTTTTATTAACATAATTCGATTATTCGTCTCTTATAATAAGAAACAGAGGGAGCAGCTTATTAAGAAACCCCAAGTCTACAGTGGCCCAAAACCAGCGGTAGATATAATTAAAATTAATTGGACAGCTTTGTTTAAAAAACAAAACTGCAGAGCTTTTAAGTTGAACGAAAACGTGTCATGCTTCGATGGAAAATAAAAAGTGCATAATTGGAAGCGAAAATGGGGGGAAGGGAGAGAAATTAATTGATGGAAAGAGAAATTGCTAAATAAAAATTGGTGAGGCCCACAGGGATTATTTCACGGGAAAATAGTAAAAAACCATGGAAAAATTGCACACAGGACTAGTTTTGAAAATAATATTTTCAAAACCCATACTACATGAGTCATTATTTATAATTTTTTTATTTCAACAGTTTTTTTTAACCATTTTTTCTTATTTCTTCAACTATGATGCCATGTATGACTGAATATATGTAAGTTGGCTGCATAGACCATCCGCATTATGATTAAGTGGTGCGCCGGGTTCACGCAAGAATTTCTCGATATATAGATTCGAAACGAGCCTGCATGACTTTTATGCCGCGAGTGACTGACCGAGGCGACACCGGGAGTGAAAGTGAAAAGGATCGGAGAGATGGAGGAAATAGATGCAAGAAGCGGGTTCTGCAAATCCAACTCCGTCTTCTACAGTAAACGGAAGCCCCTGCCGCTTCCTCAAAACTATTCACTGGACGTCACCACTTTCATCTCCTCTCGCGCCCACCATGGCAAGCTTGCTTTCGTCGATGCCGCCACCGGTCGCCACTTCACCTTCCCCCAACTCTGGCGAGCCGTCCATTCCGTCGCCGCCTCCCTCTCTGACTTTGGTATTCGAAAGGGCCATGTTGTCCTCCTCCTTTCCCCCAACTCCATCTACTTTCCCGTCGTGTGCCTCGCCGTCATGTCCCTTGGGGCTATCATCACCACCACCAACCCTCTCAACACCACCCGCGAAATCGCCAAGCAAATCTCCGATTCCAAACCTGCCCTGGCCTTCACAATTCGCCCTCTACTTCCCAAGATCACCGCAACTTCAAACCTACCGATTGTTCTCATGGAGGAAGACTCCGCCGCCGCAATCACAGAGCCTAAAATCGTGACCACGCTGGGCAAGATGATGAAGACGGAGCCCCGTGCGAGCCAAGCCAGGGATCGAGTTTGCCAAGATGATACTGCAACTTTACTTTATTCATCGGGCACCACGGGTCCAAGTAAAGGCGTGATCTCGTCGCACCGGAATTTGATGGCAATGGTGCAGATAATTTCGGGTCGATTCAACATGGACAAGGAGGAGACCTTCATATGCACTGTCCCTATGTTTCATATATATGGTCTGGTTGCGTTCGTGACGAGCCCTCTGGCTTCAGGATCGACAACAGTGGTGCTGTCCACGTTCGACATGGGCGATATGCTGTTGGCGATCCAGAAATACCGGGCGACGTACCTGCCGCTGGTGCCGCCTATACTGGTGGCGATGATGAACGGTGCGGATGCGATCAAGACGAAGTACGATTTGAGGTCGCTACATTCGGTTATGTCGGGTGGGGCTCCTCTGAGTAAGGAGGTGGTAGAGGGCTTTGTGGACAAGTTCCCGAACGTTACAATTCTCCAGGGTTACGGGTTGACCGAATCCACGGGAGTCGGGGCATCCACGGACTCACTGGAGGAGAGTCGGAGGTACGGCACGGCCGGGCTGTTGACACCCGGCACCGAGGCCAAAGTGGTCGACCCTGAAACCGGAGAGGCTTTGCCGCCTAATCGGACCGGTGAACTCTGGCTCAGAGGTCCCACTATCATGAAAGGCGCGTCATTATTTTATTATTATGATTATAAATTTTAAATTCCGTCCATGTCTCAATGGTAGATGATTAAAACTTAGAAGTTATATATGACACTGCAAGAAGAGCCCCGAAGAAAACGTTGACATAATTCTTATTTCATTATCTTTGGCTCACAAGGTGGGATAACTATAACTATATTATTTAATCGTTCATCTGGGGGGGGAAAAACATCTTTAAATAGACTTGGATCTCTAGTCGTGATTCTGTAACATGCTATTATTTTTATAGGCAAATATCAAATATGTGATTTAGTTGACTGACGACAAGCGAGATCAGAATTAGTGGATCGATGTTAAATTAGCGTTTGATTAACAGTGAGGGCATGGTCATGGCAGGTTATTTCAGTAACGAGGAAGCAACCAGCTCGACCCTTGATTCAGAGGGATGGTTGAGGACTGGAGATATTTGCTACATTGATGGCGATGGATATATTTTCATCGTTGATAGGTTGAAAGAGCTTATTAAATACAAGGGATATCAGGTACCAGGCAAAACTCAGAATTTTATAATTATATAACAAGGGAGGTGGAAAGTAAACTCTTATACGAGTTAAAACGCAAATTTCACTCTAATGAACTAATTGGTTCGCCTCACTTCCAGCCTGATCTGAATAGATACTCGTATAATCATATAGAATTAGACATGGTCTCTTAATGTTGTTTCAATTGTTTTTGTGGTAGGTGCCACCAGCGGAACTAGAGGCCCTGTTGCTTACTCATCATGCAATTTCAGATGCTGCTGTCATACCGTAAGCCTATCTCCTTATCCAACTCAACAGCTTACTGCTGTTTTTTCATATAAAGAAATTCGAAGGACAAATAATGTGGGCATGCTGTACTTTTTCAGATTCCCGGATAAGGAGGTCGGGCAGTATCCCATGGCATACGTAGTGAGGAAAAGAGGAGGTGATGTGTCTGAAAAGGAAATCATGGATTTTGTGGCAGCACAGGTGAGCCTCCCTGCTTGATGGGCATATTCAGTGTCCTTGCAAATGGATAATGATTCTATTGAGCATGTGGATGAAACAGGTTGCTCCATATAAGAGAATTCGAAGAGTGGCATTTATTTCTTCAATACCCAAGAACCCATCTGGCAAGATCCTCAGGAAGGATCTCATCAAGCTCGCTACATCTAAACTTTGAATTCAACACTCGGGAGTTTTCCATGTTGATCATATATGGTCATTCTCCAGCTGCCTCCCAGTCTTTCGATGTTTATTATGTATAATTCTCTTGCCTTTTTATTTTTATTTTTTCGGTTTGATAATGGCCATCGTTTTTATCTTTATTTTATGCTGTCAGTAGTTGGCCCCGTCTTCCCCCCCCCCCTCAAAAAACAAACTCAATGATATCCTCCCAGCTCAGTCTTGCATCTGTAAAAGACAGAAAGTGGTGCCACATGTGGTTTTATGACCTCTTGTAAAGTGGAATGTCGGCTCTTAATTAATTAATTAATTTCTTTTTTATGTTGTTTATTTTTAAAAAATTCTCTTCATCTGTTTTTTCCAAAAAAATTTTTTTCCAACAATATTGATTACTGTTTTGTCAATTGTATTCATATCTATACTAATTTTCAAATGTCAAAATGGCATTGGTCACATAAAAAAATTAGAGCATATGAACAAAATTTCTTTTTCAAAAAAAGCAAGATATTTATTATATTTGTTTCATGTGTTAAAATTTTGACAGATCTGAATCTTAAAAAGGCCTTAAAAAGAAAGGAGAGGAAGTAGAGGACAGTGGCGGGGATGATCTGGTATAGTTCTCTGTTCACATTCTCATTATTTATCATTAGATTGGTGTGTTGTTTTCTTTTTTCGGCCAACAACTATCGTGCTGTGTTATACCATCACAAGTTCATAGCATATCAATATAATTTTGATCTTTTAAACTTGTCTTTATTTTGACTCTAGTCTTTTAAATTTTAAATTATAAGTTTTGATTATTTAAGGAGAGACAAAAATTAAAAAACCAAAAATTATATTAACTTAATGAATGTTTCATATATCATTCCATCTTATCTCTTGACAATGCGCAGGCAAGAAAAATATTGATGAGGCATCTCGCTTATTTTATTGTAAATAAAACGTAATGGTTATTCCGATTTAACTTTAAAGAAAAAAAGAGCATAATTGATTGTGTAATCTATCAACCCCGTTACGGCAAACGCCCAGATCTTCACCTCGGTGCGCATTTTTGCGGAGCTAAACCTTACCATTATCGATTATTATTTTATCTAGGAAAAGCGGACTGATTTTTAAGGCTAAGATGAAGAATTAGTTAAAAGTAATTCATAGATTGTTCTGAATTATTGGTCAAAGGTTATGTTCAAATCAAATTGAGAAACAGGGCCATCCAATTCGTGTTTGTCCTTAGCGAAAGATGAGGAAAAAAGGGTGAAGGCAAGAAAGATTTGTCAAGGTAAATAAAAGTTGTGCAGAGAAGAAGAATTCAAAGCAACTTTGACAAAAGAACCAGGCCCCTTGAACATTAAAGAAATAGAGCCACTAATAAATACTATTTCTAATGAATATAATATTATAATATTAGGCAATTTTCTTTTTTTTTAAAACAACATTGTTAATCAAATTCATAATGTAGTATTTAAATTTAAATGGAAAAATCTCAAAAAAAAACTCTTGGAATATAAAAAATTTCAGATTGGGTTCTGGAATTTTAAAAATGACAGATTGAGTCATTGACCCTTGCTGTTATTTTCAAAATTGCAGGACCCAATCTGAAATTTTCCATATTCCAAGAGCTTTTTCTGGAATTTTTCTAATTTAAATAAGGTAATGCTCACCCAAGAAATGTAAAATGTTAACCTATAAGCACACATTGAGCTCAAAATAACCAACTAGCAATTCGTTATTTTTAATATCTAATTAATTAATTAATTAATAATTATATACAAGAATAGTTATGGAATACTAGATTATTGAACAAAAACTACCATAAAATGATGTTATTTTGTAACCACAACCAACTTGTAAAACAAATTAAAAAAGAACGAAACAAAGAATCACGACTAGTTTCAAATAATTTATAAACAATTTTTTAATTGTTATTTATATAACATGAACTAAATATATTATAAAAGTCTTGTCTCATGAAACGTGTTTGTGTCTATAAACACTTCAATATGTAAATCCAAACAGACCGGCTATGAATAACTCAAACAGCATTCTAATTTTTAGTTGGTTCTCTCTTTTTATTCATTCTATAGAGTATACAGTTTCGGATCAGTCTCGATGCCATTTCACATTTTTTCACAAGTTAAACAGGCTAGGACGGTCCCATTCTTAAAATTTTGGTGAAACATGCAACCACCCAACAAATATATTTTCATATGGTGCCAAAACTCGGAGGAAGCAGAAACAAATGAAATTTCTGTGCATTATAGTCCGAAGAATTTCTTGCGGTTCAACCTCTTTATATAATGAACGGACCTCCAGTCTTCAGCAGTTATCATTAAAGCACCTTACCCAAAATTTCAGCTCTCGGACCACTTGAAGCTGTCGTGCATATATTATCTTTCCACATGCATTCTTCCGATATTGTTTGAAAACTTCCAAACGTGCGTGCTGTTAACCTGCTTTACATACAGAATAACTAATGACAAAAAGAAGCACATCTATCCATACGACTATAATCCCAACACCTTTAAACGCCCCATCTTCAAAACTGAGTTGTCTTCCCGAACCAATTCGAGGTGTCAGTCTTGATGCCAAAACATCGCTAACAGACTTCGATCAACTAGCATGGGGTAAAATCAGGATGAAAGAGAGGCTCGACCAATGACAAAGGTCATCTGTAATGCATGCCCGGAACCTCCGCACCAGAAACACGCCAAAGACCAAGGCTTGCTATCAGTTTACATTGACAATGGAAGAAGCATCCTTCGTTTCTTTTTCCTTGCCACTCTTATTTGCTTTGTAATTTTCATACACAGTATCAACAGCACTGTGACGCAGACTAATATAAAAGCAAGCCGGATGTGCCTAAAGTACAAAGAGACTGCTGAAAAAACCAGGAAAGCCAGAATGACAAGTTCCCATATCACAAAGACAACAACATCCACCCTGCACCAAGAGAATAAATAAGCAAAAGGCATTAATATTTTTAATCACCGATTGTTCTAAAAGCTTCGACATGCAAACAGGTATTAACCCAACCAAAAAAAACTCATCACAGAAGTCAAAAAATAAAACATTTGAAAGCGAAAAACAGAACATGTCAGTGTGCACAAATTATGGTTGCTAAAGCTAAGCAAAGACGATCGTCCATCTCCGTTTAAACCAAGATGCAACTTTCCGCTCTATCATGATTAGTCGCCCAAAAGAGTCATTGGTGAAAACAATTAGGAATATCCATCTTCTGCATGGGGAACAATGGACGAGGCGGCACTATAACTGGTCAGTCAGCATTTATTTACCCTCCGCATCCCAGATTCGGTAAAGGTATTGGTAAAATGGCTGTAACTTTTCAAGCTTACTGAACGTTCAACGATAATGGCACGTAATTCCATCAGATCGGAAATCTACTACACAGACAGTAGATATACGCCCCATGAATCCAAGTATTATGAGTTATTAGCGTGGGGGGAAAATGCAATCCAGTGCCCTTATAGTAAAAACAATTGCCTTCTTCAAAAGCAACAGGACCGCTGAAATCCGAATCAAAGTCAATGAGAGATCATCTAAGTTGTCAACTCAAAGCTGGCATTCGTGTTATAAAATAGTAAGGGCTTCAGAAGTAACCAACTAAGCTAGGTAAGAACTCAACTCCAGATAAGTCATCTAGTATGTATCCCTTCCAGATCAAGTCAGATGACACTTCAATATTCACCAAAAATTTACAATCCAACAACTATTGTTGACACTTGACCTTATCTTAAGAAACTTCGAATCTAATAACTGCCAAAAGCAACCCCACGTCTTTTTATTACCACACAGCTTAATCATTTTGGCCATCATTTGATGGATGAACCAGAAATGCACTGTAAAGGATTATCAAATATCAAATTATCAATCAAAACCTTGTTTCTTATGGTTAAAAAAATCAAGACCTTGCTTTCTTTCCGTAAGAGATCAGTCTGAATTTGATACCTAATGTGCAACCTGATCTAAACATTCTACCTTATTTTCAAGAAAAATTTGATAGCCAGGGGATGGCAACCATGATCTGAGATGTTCAGAAGCAGAACCTGACGAGGCATGGTCTCATGATACTCTAATCAAAATGTTGCTTCCACTGTTCCGCTTAATAACAGGGCAAAAGACATGAGCTAAAAAATGGCCACGTTCTGCATACCAGGGCATGGTCTCACGAATTTTTAGAGAAACGACGAAAGATTTTTTGCGTTATTATTATTACCCAGGCGCATACCTGCGAATAATCTGAATCCCAATTCAGACAACCAAGCCGAAATGAATTGATTTGCGAAAGAAGAACGACTAAATCGAATGTTCGAACAAGAGATCCAAAACAGACCAGAACACTGCCGACTTAGCCGAATTTGAGGTTGAAAAGGTAAATGACAATTTCAATCATAATTCTAAATCATATAACTGCCCATGTGAACGAACAAATAACAGGTGAAACAAAAAAGCTAGGCCCAATTATACCAAGACTAAAGAAAATAACTGGATAAAAGAGTAAAAGAAATGAATGGGGAAGAAAGCTTTTGAATAAAGATTAAAAAGAAACGAGATAGAATTTAACATGACTCGAGTTAAATGCTAGACGCACCTCGAGGTCGTAACATTAGAAGAGGTAGAGGACAAAAAGGAGATAGAAGCCCAGTCGTGTTTGGATCGAATCTGATACTCCCGCAGCTGTTCGGCCAGATTCGATCGCGTTATCATCGTGGCCTCTCTCCCTCTCTCGTCCTCTGTCTCAAGGCGGAAACCCTCTTATTCACTTTATCTGCAGGAAACGTCGATTTGGAGAACCTGAAAACTGGACGACGAAATTTTATCAGATGACTGGGGGAGGGATCAACCAGCGCTCGCTTCGTCTCGGCTCTATTTCTTCGCTGATCGTTTCCTCCCCGTAATTAAGTTTCGTTCCCCTTTCAAATTTCAATTCGTTCAAAATTCCATAATCCATCATCCCTTTCCTTTATTATGGATCTGTATGTTTCCCCAACATAACCCAATAATGAACCCAGCCCATAAGTCCAGGCCCTTTAAAACATCATCAGAACCCGAAGGTGTTCGATTCATAAATATACATCTTTGGATCAGCCAGCCCAACCCAAATATGGCAAGAAAATAGAGCAGCCCAAAGTCCTTTTCTTTTGAGTTATAAAACACAGTTTTGCACTGTACCGCTTTTCCCTTTTTGGGCTCACAGTCCAGAGAGAATGTCATTAGGGTCCTCATAAATAAGAATTTTTCGACTGACAAGGAGATGTCGACGAGTCAATGTGTGATCAGTCTGGCTGTTACCTATAATACAATACATATCACATTAACTCGTACAATTTTAAATTTTGATAAGCGAGTGTCTAGTTGTCGCATCGCATTTTTACTGTGATATAATCAGTTTGCTTTAAAAATTCAAAATTTTTTATATTTAATATATTACTTCTCTGGTCCTAAATATAAGACTTATTTGTAATATTTTTATTTTATAATGGATCTTATAGTTAGAACCGGATGGGTATTATCTTATTTATGGGCTATGTCATGCTTTTTATAATCTGTGGCGCTTTAAAAACAAATAAGTATGGATAATATAAGACAATATTATCTCCTGTAAAAACAAATGACATCACATGAGTAAATATTGAGTCGTCAATATATCGATATAAATAGCCGAGACAACGAGCATCATGATTAGCCATTTATTTAAGTAGATTATTGTCCCTGCAACAATTTAGTATTTGTTTTCAAGACTGATAAAAATGATTAGGTTGATTCTAATTCAGTTGAAAGCTATTAAAGTTGAATTAAGGGATAGAGGCAACGACAGAATGTGAGCTTCAAAAATTACCTTCGACACACTTTGGTCGACAAAAAACTTGGGTACAATAAAGGTCAAAGGGTGTTAAAATCAATGACTGTTTGTTTTTTAATTAAATATTAAGGAAAAAAATGCAGTCTTTGAAAAGATTGAATTAAAAGAACTAAAATAATTTTTGAAGCCGGGGAAAAACCAGCCAAGCCGACCACTTGTCAAAGAGCAAGGTATGGACTTTAAAAAATGGAGTGGCACCTGCCTCAAGAAAGAGGGTGGGGGCCTGAGACAGGATCACTCACCGACCAGCAACACTCTGGAAAAGCCCACTTCCTTCTCCCAGACGGCCTATTTATTCATTCGACACCGACATTTCGGGTCCCACATTAAAGCCTACCACTCATTCTTTCTACACGTGTCCTCTCTTTCATTGGCCCGACATCTTTTATTTCCGCTCCCACCTCTTGGCCCTCGCTTTTCCCCCACTACCTTCCATCCTCGAAGGCATCATCACGTACTCGTTTAGTTTTATTTATAAAATGAAGAAAAAAAATTTTAATGTTATTTATAGGATACTGAGAGAATTTTTTTTATATAAATATAGTTTTACTCTTAATTTATTATTGTGCTAATTTCGTTTACATGAAGTATAATATATATTATCACTGGTCTTTAATATAAGACCTTGTTTGATTTTTATTTTGATCATAAATATAAGACCCCAATCTACTTTATCTTTCATATTTATATATTTTTTCTCAAAATAGTCCTTCTAACAATAATAGTTCTGGCCAATACACTTGATTAGTAATGATATTTTAAGAAAGACAATACATATTTATTACAAATAAATAATTTAACTTCCTTTTTTAATTTTCTCAAATCAGTCAACTAGTTCTTATAAATAGGACCAGAGATAGTACTCCTCCGGTCCTTAATATAAGACCCAATTCTTGAGTTTATTTTGGTCCTAAATATAAGACTCATTTCTCATATTTATCAATTTTCTCTAAATTACCCCTATAGATACTCTCTCAACCATAATCAAGTAGAAGAAGGAGATGGGGTATTAAGACAGATGATTATGGTGTTTTAGGAAAAATGTGTCATTTTTCTTGTAATTAGCTAACTTACCTAACTTCCTTAATATAATCAAATTAATTAAATGTGTCTTATATTAAAAACCGGAAGAGTATTAAATAGGGATAAAATTAAAAATTTATTAAATTTTAAATGAGAATTAATTAATTTTAAAATTTTTTTAATCTATATAAAATATATTAAAAATAACTTGTAAATAGAATCGGATGAGCATATGTTTCCTCTCTAACCACATGTTGGACCTGCATTCCCAGGTGTCTTTCAGAGCTGGCGCGTACGGTTTTCGTCGTGTAAGGTCACACTTCCGTTTCTCCTACGAACTTATTGCCCACGTCGGCCTTGCAAACAGTATTTTGTTTGGCTTTTACTGGTTTTTCTGATGAAGCTAATTAGTTAATCTAAATATATTAAAAAATTAATTAAATTAATTATTTATAACAAATAGATGTTGTCTTTTTTAAAATGATACTATTATAAAGACTATCTTAAAAAATTAAATAAATATAAAAAAGTAAATTAAGATTTTATATATAAGAGAAAATTAAAAATTAAACAAAAACCGGAGGTAGCGTAATTGCCATCATTCACACTCATAGTCAAGGATCCATTGGTTATAATATTAAATTTAAAATTATGATAAAAGCAACATGAGCATTTTAATATTATTTCTTAGTTCTATCTCATTTTACTTTTATTTATAACGTAGTTGAATCACTTTTTTTTACAATCTACTTATCATCCTAAACCATACATAAGAGGTTACTGAGTGAAATTAAAAAATATTATAAAAAATATTAGATCTACTACTTTAACCAATAATTTAGTATGATTAATTGATCGCGGGGGATGCGCGTCCTCCACCCTATAAAGGCTCGTGCGCTCACGTATCGCTTCCTCAGTTCAGCGCACACTTCCAAAGTACACTGTATCCTCACGGCTACCTATTGATCCGTCTGCTTTCTTATTCATCCATATCTTTGATTTGATCAGCTTCCTCTGTGCAAGTTAATCACTTGTCAATTGTGAATATGGCGGAGAAGAACCAGAGCAAGATCCATGAGCAGGAGGCCACCGAGACAGAGATCAAGGACCGCGGCGTTTTTGATGTCACTGGGAAGAAAAAAGAAGAAGAGAAGGCTCAGGAGGAGGCAGTCGCCACCGAGTTCGAGAAGGTGAAGGTTTCTGATAAACACGAGAGTAAGGCGGAGGAGAAGAAAGAAGAGGAGGGATCAGAGAAGAAGCACACCCTCTTGGAAGACCTTCACCGATCCGACAGCAGCTCTGGCTCTGTAAGTATCCCGGTTATTTTTGTCTTTCACAGTGGATTAAAAGTCTAAAGTACTGTTTACACGTCTTGGTCATGGATTCTGGGAAGCTTAATTCTGTTGTGCTTGACGATATATATTGCAGTCGAGCGATGAGGAGGGGGAAGGCGGGGAGGAGAAGAAGAAGAAGAAGGAAAAGAAAGGACTGAAAGGGAAGATGGGGGAAAAGATAGGAGGTGATCACAAGGAAGAAGAAAAGCACGAGGACACAGCGGTTCCGGTTGAGAAAGTGGAGGTGGATCCATCCCACCCTGAGGAGAAGAAAGGCTTCCTCGACAAGATCAAGGAGAAGCTGCCAGGCCAGCACAAGAAGACAGAGGAGGTCACTTCTCCACCACCGTCGGCTTCAGCGGAGCACCCGGTCACTGACGCTGACGTGGCTCCGGAAGGGGAAGCCAAGGAGAAGAAGGGCATACTTGAGAAGATCAAAGAGAAGCTTCCTGGTTATCACTCCAAGACAGAGGAAGAGAAGGAAAAGGAGGAGAGAGTGGCTGGTGATCATTGAGTTCAGGACCATGCTTTGCAGACATGAGTGATCGTTGTTGGTGTGCTTTGTTCATTTTGATTTCCTTTGTATGTCCATACTCCATACATGTGTAAAAATTGTGAGCTGTTTCAATTTCCTATGCATCGCATGTTTAAAGCGGAAAGAAAAGATTGAAAAAAAAAAAAAAAAACAATGTATTGAACGGGAATGAAAGTACTTATTTGTGTGTACAACGGCTGTCATCCGAATGTCAATGTTTATTTAGTTGGTTTAGAGGGAGGAGCGATTGCAGGCGGAGAAATTGCTGCCATATGATAATTACTTCATTAATTTAAACAGATTAAGAAAATAAATTAAGTTAGTTATTTATAATAAATATATATTATATTTTTTAAAATATCTTTGCTAATCTATTAAAAGGACAATTTTAAGAAAAAAATATGTAAGTGTGAGAGATAAAATAGATTGAGATTTTATATTTATAACCAAAATAAAAATTAAATAAGGTATTGTTATATTAAGAATAGGATGTAGTATTTAATAATCTTGAGTGCAATCCAGCTAGGTCAGGAAACCGATGGGTAAACGAAATTGTCCCTTGGTGGCGCTCTAGTTGTGGTAATTAAAAAAGGGAATAAGTTAAATAGCCCGGCTCCAAATGCCAAAAAATGGCCGATCCTTCTCATGCTTTGGAATGGATTAAGCACAGACCTGCAACCATTAAAGAAAATGTTAATTGGTGAACGTAAAGGCCAACCGAAGAATGAGGAAGAGTGAGGGGAAAACGAAACTGATGATGATGACTACATTAAAATGTTTGAGCATAACTGAGCAGCTGATAGATTGGCTGTGGCTAACTATGGTTAACTGTCGTGTAGCTTTGCACTTCTAGAATCGTACGTGACCCGCCGAATGGATAGGCACAAAACGATGAATGTCGACAAGATATGATGATAAGTCCAATTAAACATTATTCGGGGTGGGGTCACGGGCGATCAATGAAGCTCTCGACGCTCCGAGGAGGCACGCATGCATACGACTAATTTGGGATGCAGCTTTTGACGACACACGCTCACTAATGCATAGTACCAGTACAAGGCATGGTTTAATGTCAGAAAGCAAGTTAACACACCCGTAAAAATTAAGCACGCACCCAGAGATCTATAATCCGTTACATGACGCAAAGTCACCGGCACCCTGGCTTCGCCTCAAGCTTATTAATTAAGCAACTATGAATCATTAACGATGCAGAGAAACCACGAGCTATTAGCTTTAAAGCAGTCTAATCTGATCAACCCGAAAGATTAACGGTTCCAACGTTCTCATTATTTTACAGGCATGATCATTATCTAAATGTGCCCCGGCCCGCCGTAGATCACGGCATGACACGCGCCTGCCAAGGTAACTCTCGTATGTTTGCTTTTCTTCTCTTTCCGCTCTCCTTCCTTCCTGCCTTCCTTCCTTTTCTTGTCAACACAAATCAGACCTGAATCACTGCTACTTTAGTCTTGAACGAAGTTTGCACTTTGCAGGCTGCCTGATTTTTTTTTCCCTGCAAAATGTACCGTCTTCTCTTTCTGATAATGGGCCCTAGCCCAGTGTTCAGTCCTCATATGAATGAGGTTTTGGTTTTGACCGAACAAGAAAAGCTGGAAATAAACTAGTAGTAAATGAAAGGTCTTGATCAGGCGGTGAGTTAGTATATATGTGTATGCGTTAAAGCACTGACAGAGGGGGAAGATTTAAGAAAAATAAGCATATAAAAGTTATTTCCGACTCCTTCCTCGGCTCAGTGATTAAAGAATGAGAATGGAGATCACAAAGGATGCTATTACATCCTAAAAGATATTAGACCGAGAAACTTGAGATAAGCAAATACTTTAGGGGAGCATCGAGTGCAATACAATCAAAAGAGTAATATCGTGCAATACAATCAATCAAGAGCGGGTGTTTTATTGAATGCAACAGGAAGATAAAAGAGTAATATCCCGAATTCTTTCCTTTGTTTTTTTGGTGACAAGAATTCTTTAGTTCACATGGGATGATTCGATGTCACATTTATTTGTTCATCCAAATCACGCATCGAAGGCACTGTCCTTCCAGCAATAAATCAAAAGCTCTGTTTATGTCCTTGAAGTCAATCTCGTGGGTCACAAAATCATCCAGCCGCAGCTCCTGTCAATTATTGTGGCCAAGCTTAATTAATCGTCAGGAAATAGTTCTAAAAACTCTGGGACTTTCGGTAGAATCATTATTTTAACACTATGCTCTGCTCTGTAAAAGTTTCTATCACACACACCCCCACACAGATAGATGCATAAAGAGGGGATGGAAATAAAGAATAGATAAAAGAAAAAGACGGAATAGAAGGTCAAGCATAAATGATCACCTTGTCGAGATAACGCTTAACGAGAATGGGAATATGAGTCTTGGGCTTGAGTCCCCCGAATAAGGATCCCATGAGGACTTTTCCACTGTGAAGGACTTCAGCAGAACTAAGGGTTAACTTGGATCCTGGTTTGTCAACTCCCACCACTACTGTTTTTCCCCATCCCTGTAGTCAAAAACATCACTTCTCCGACCAACCTTCCATTATTTTATTAATTGAAAACTCAGATCTACAGAATGCTAATCCGTTCTCCCCAGCTATGGTTATGGATTATTTGTTAGTTAATGGTAACAGCACTTAGCAGAACCGAAATTTAAAGTATTTCAAGTGAATTAGCAAGCAGAGAGGAAAACCTTTCGACAAGAAGCATATGCTTCTTGCACCAACGATGCCATCCCCACGCACTCGAAGCAATAATCAGCCCCTCCGCCAGTCATGTCTTTGATCACCTGTGCCACAACCACATTCATTTCACTCTTCTCATTTTTCACGTTTGAAAAAACAACTCTTACTTATCTATTCTTCTGCTTCACTGTTTAGACTTATCAACTCTCTCCCCCCCCCCCTCTTGGTGCGTATAACATCTAACAATGCTATCCTGACAGAGATCGTTTTTAAGTCATGACCCTTTCCATGACGAAAGCAGTTTTTCTTTTTCCTTCTTTCTTTTTGCTAACATACGTATATTTGATCTTTTCACTTGTCCATTGTGGCAGACTAAAAGACTAATTTATCTGTAGCTATTTCTAAGAAAATAAATCAGGTCCTTAATATATTTATGTCATTATATCAAGACAAGTGAATTTTAAATTTTAAAAAAGTTAAAAGATATTAACAGCGAAAGTTCTCTATTGGAAAGTAAACCACGAACGAAAAGAACAGACGTTCAAATTCACTTAAAAAGCAGTGACACTACTCAAACATATATACACTCGTTATATAACACAAGGGGAAACAGTTTCAGTGTTGGACCTGGCTAACAGGTTTGTCCCCACATTCTGCAGAATTGACGAAGTCAGTGACTCCAAACTTTTTACCTGAGCAAAAGAGAAGAGTGAAATCGTGAAATCAGATGTATAGCCTGTCCGTGACACGACATCGATCACAACGATATTAATGATGACGTTGTCGGTATTAGCAAATCATATCACACAACATATTTACCAATTTCAAATTTTCGTGGGTTCAAATCCACCCCGATGATCCTCGAAGCCCCACAAAGTCTAGCCCCCTCCGCGACCTGGGCATCAGTGAAAAGCGAACGATTTCAGTGGCAGCCTCCATATAAGCACGAGTGGAACCCAGGTAAGATGGAAAAAGAATAGTTCTGGCCTCTGATGCTTTAAACTGACACTGTGTAATTTCAATTTCAAAATCTTTTCCCTCGGGCCCCAAAAAGTAATCTATGCTTTTAGTTTTGCTATCAGAGTTAATGAAAATAACATTACAACCCCGCTATGACTGAGAAAACAAATTTGAATAAAACATCATAACTGCAGCAGGTCCTTAATTGGGGGCGGGGCGGGCCGATGAAAAGGGGCATGTGGAGCGAGGAAGTTAGGTTACGTACAGCTAATCCAATGGAACCCAGCCCAAATATAGCAACCGTAGAGCCTGCCTCCACGCCCGCTGTCAACCAAGCAGCACCTACTCCTGAAAAGTGAAAGTCATAGTCGATAATCCAATTCCATAATAAGGTTGCGCTAATAACACGGCTCTACGTGACATCTGGACTATTTGCTTTTTTGAGATAAATAACACTGAGTAGTTACGCGTATGTTTCAGAGGATTGTTTGGATAAGGATCGGTGCTCTCTTGGCCTCACCAGTAAGTTTTTGAACTGTACGTAATCCTGGAAGATGAGAGTTTTCAACCGTCATCAGTCTGGATATGTATGAGGGCTGAACCGACAATTAGTCTCATGACTAATTTAATTAACTCATTCGAGCTCTAAATTCATCTGACGTGTGATTAAAATAAACCAGTGATTTTGACATTCAACCCTCAGATGTTACTTGTTATTTTTCCATTGCTTCGAATAAAATATAATTTAGCATAGCATGCATGGTCAAGATTGGTAGTTCTTGTTCAAATATAATCCACTTAGTATGCGACAGGCGTGTTAGATTAATTGTAGCTGTTCTATATAGATAGGCGGCGTGTGCGAGAAGATAATATAAATATAAATGGCCACCCGTAGAAACACCGCAGCTGAGGAGGCAAGCCCTGTTGGGAGGGAGAGATGGATGAATCTTGGTGAGATTGGCAACGTCGACGACGGTGTATTGGCTGAAGCTGGAGACAAAGAGGAAGTGATATATGGGCTGCCCTTTCATGTCTGTGAATCTGCTGCTCTCCTGCCTGGGCATCCACGGCGACACCCTGAACCCCACCGTCGAGCACAGGTTGCTCTTCTTTGACTTGCAGTCCTCACACTCGCCGCACTCCGGCAGGAACACCGGCACCACCACGTCTCCTTTCTCTACTTCCCTCACATCTTCTCCTACGCTCTCCACAATCCTGTCCATTCCATTCTCATCAATTTCTCTACTTCTCTGAGAATGCCATAAATCTAAGTCAAACCAAAAAATCTAAAGCTTACCCCACGGCCTCGTGGCCCAGAATTCTTGGGCAAATTCCGGGAGCATCCTTCAACACAAATCCCAAAAAGAAGAAGCAATAAACAAACGAGGATCATGGTTGAAATAGCAAAGTATTCACTAATTTGACTAGATCAGGGAACCTTCATCCTCCAGAATGTGATGTCACTGTGACACAGAGAGGTGCATATGATGCGAATCCGAGCTTCACGAGACATGGGCGGCGCTACCATGACATCCTCGATCACCAGTGGCTCGCCGGCTTTCCGGCACACGGCGGCTACAGTTTCAAGGGTAACAAGTGAACGTTTCATCACGACATCGAAAGATCCTAAATAATCAGTCATACCTTTGCATTGGATGGGCTGCCCTTCGCTGCTGATGCATGAAGCTGCTTCCATGGCGACTCGAGAAGATGAGAAACTCTGGGGGTTGACCGTCCCAAGGCGCTGGTTAACTTAGCGATATGGCCGTATTTAACGTCCCCGTCTCCTGGCCGCTGAGTTGACGTCACTAAGGGGGACCCAGCCATCAACTTATAGACACGACTCAAATTATTTATCGATGCCAAACCCGGCCCACATGAGATGTGATCTCAACGCTCCATCATCAAATCCTAGACAGCTCATTGGCTATTTGGCAGCAATTTAGGAATAACCTCAAAAATTATTGGGACCTCCCCCTCTTATTCCTCTCTGCCTAGTTAATTAATTAATTAATAATGACTATGTGAAAAAACAAATATAAAGTAATTATGGGTATTTTTTTGAAAAAAATTACTGCAGCATGCAACTTGGATGTCGTTGCCAAAGAGTTTGTACAGAGAGAAGAGATGGAGCAGATTACACTCAACATCAGGTCACCCTTTTGATGACCCACGGATGGCCGCAGTAAATACAATGTTTATGGCGTTTTATGCTGATTAATGTGTCTGAAACTCACAGTGACGATCTTGCAAGCACCCCTGCAATAGAGCGATTTCGATTTTTGAAAATGTTAGGAGAAGGGCTATACATGTGCATGCGGCGACATCAGCCAGAATCACCGTTCCTCTTGCTTCCGCGATCACGGTTGTATTTCAGCACGTGCTTTCTTTTTTCTTTTTCGGACCTTATAAGCTTATACGGGTTTCATAAGTTCACATGGCGCCATTCATGAATTCACTATTCTTCTCAGAATTATTATACGATCCCCGGTTCTTAATATTACCTCCTATCTTAAATATAAGAGTTAGTTAACTAATCTGAGTAGATTAAAAAAAAGTTAGACGGGTTATTTATAATAAATATATGTTGTCTTTTTTAAAATATCCTTGCTAATCAAGTTTAAAATATGATCTCCAATTCTTATTATACAAATTTTGTTTGACTTTTATTTTGATCATAAATATAAAACCCTAGTGAATTTTGTCTCTCGTATTTATTTAACTTTTCTTAATATAGTTCTTCTAGTAATGGTGGTTCTAACTAATAAATTTGATCAGTAAGGATATTTTAAAAAAGATAATATATATTTATTACAAAGAACTCACTTAATTTATTTTTTTATTTTTTTTAAATTAGTCAACTAACTCTTATATTTAGAATCGGAGATAATATTTATATATAGATACGTGTGTTGGTCTGGTAAAACAAATTATAACGGTCTACACATGAGATTTCATGTCTGAGAATATATTTATTCATGCAACTCTTCTCCTGTACTGTAAACGTTCTTGTTTGCGATCTAATTGATCATTTTACCCAAAAAAACAAATTGAATATATATGAATGTTAAGAAAACAAAGCTTCTTCAAAAAATCAACTATCTCCTATTTTTAATATAAGACCTCATTTGACTTTTATTTGAATCATAAATATAAGACTTCAATCTATCCTGTCTCTTATATTTATATATATTTTCAAAATAATCTCTCTAATAAAAGTAGTTCTAGTCAAGAGATTTGATTAGTAAGAATATTTTAAAAAAAAATATATATATTTATTATAAATAATTAACTTAACTTTTTTTAATCTATTTAAATTAATCAATTAATTTGTATATTTCATTTAAGGGACTCACAAGACTAAAATCCGTTTTTTGATAATATCAAGTAGCATTAAAAAAGTACTGTCACATACAAATGACAATCGCCGTTTAGCCGTGCAGTCCTGTCATCTGTCCCCCTGCTTCACTGCAATATGTGTGGCTATGAGCTGCTCAACAAAAATAGAGCCGGGTCGAGCTCAGAAATCGGGTCGAGCTCAGACGTCGGGCCAGCTATATCTTATTTTGCGTGGCATAATCTGACTTGGCTATTACTTGTTAGTTTTTTCTTTTTTCATATCGTACTTTCATTGAAAATATTAACGAGTATAACATTGAGAAAGTTCTAATTAAAATCAGCTGGAATGCTTAAATTTATATTCTGCTATATATTTTTTTAACAAATTCGTCTTTCATCTAAGAGGACTAATTGGGGGTTTCAAAGTTTTACTAAATGACCACACTGCTCCTTAATTTTTCAAAATCACCTGTTTTTTTTTTTTTCCTTTTAAAGTCATCTCTGTCAGCGACTAACCGCCACCCAACTGTCGATTGGTCCTCTGAGATTACCATTAGGCATAAATGGATCGGCCGCCGGCAAAGGTTAATTTGGAAGGAAAAAGGAAGTTGCTTTAAAAAAAGTGAGGCAGTGTAGTTATTTATCAATATCATGAGCTTTTTAATTAGTTCTCTTGACTTTATTAGGAATTTTTCAAAAATTTAGGCTTGAAATTTGATTTTGATATTTTAATGGAATTTAATTAATTATTTAAAAAAAATCCAAACATCCATTTTTGAAATGATTTATGGGGACGGGACCACGCTGCGTCAGGGGAGCACTTCAATACCGTTGGCCAAGAAAGGAGAAGGGGGAAAAGCGGAGAACTCCAGCGCATATGTACTCTTCGGCACACCCGGGACCAGGATCCCGCGTTTTCTCCGTACATCTAGTACACGTAAAAATCAAATGATCAAAAATCAAATCCCAAATGAGCCCAACTCATTTTCACCCTGCATTTCATGCGAGCAGAGCCAACTGGGCCGCGAATGTTGGGCCAGACCGGTGTCCGGTGTCTGGTGGCTCGTGGACAGCGCAAATTGATGCACAGGGTGCTGACTAGAGTCGTAATATGGGTTGAGCCCGCGGGCTCAACCACCAACCCGCCAACAAGTGGCGGGTTTGGTTGATAAAATTAGGACCGTTTTAAAATGGAAGTTTTGAGTCCATAACCGCTAAGCCCAAACCCGCGACGGGCTAACCGCAGGGTTGGCGGGCCAACCCATTTAACCTTTTTTTTTTTTTGGCAAATTTTTCCCTTTGCCTCTCAGTCTCTACACTCTTGGCCTAGTCCACAGTGCAATAGTGAGCAGTCCATGTCTAATAATTTAACATGGCAACACCAACACGGTCTCATTTTCACATTTTGCTTGTGTGTCACACTCCTCCCAGACTCCTAACTCTCCTAGACCCAGTCTCCCAGTCGCCCTCGGCCAGTCCTAACTCCCAAGTCCCAAGCCCCAAGCTCTCTGCTCTCTGTCTTTGCTTTACGCCTTTGCCCTAGCTCATGAGTGATAATTGAGCACTTGATAGTGATTTGTGTAGTGACATTGTGTTTGTAACTTTGTGGTAGTGTTAATTTGGATTTATGTTTTAATTTGAGATGTTTGTTAAATTATTAAGGACATATCATGTTCATTTAATCATATGTTTAAATTTTGATATATTTGAAACTTGAACTTGGAACTTTGGATGGGTTCCATGTTTTATTTATGATAATTTCTATTTACATGTTTTATTTTAGGTATTTAGAAATTTGAAACTTTGAGTAGGTTTTATTAAAAAAAAGTAAAATAAAAAAACAAAATTTGGCGGGTTGGGGGCCTAACCCGCCAACCCACCCTCGTAGGGGGTTGAAAAATTCCAACCCGTCAGAAAACGGTCTTAAAAAACACAGCCCGCCAAGTTTCAGGCCGCCACGGGCACCCATAATCGGCGGTTGGCCCATATTAGCGCTCTAGTGCTGACAGCTTGTAGATGTTTTGCCCCAACTTCACGTATTCTTTCCTCCCTGCTTTGTGAATTGGAGTCTGCAAAGATCATCGCCTGCATCTCCGGTGAGCGCTATTTTCCAATTAAACCAACCTGTTACATTTTACCGAAAACTCCAGAAGCTTCGAAACGCTGCGACACTTAGATCTCAGCAGCTTAAACCTTTCTTGTTGTTTCTCTCCCTCCGTCCTGTTGCTCCCTTCTACCCCTCTCCCTGCTTTGTTAGGTAGTCTTCCATGCCAATATGACTGCCTTCTTCGATCATTTTTGTATTATTATAATTCTTCTCCATGTTCCATAATTTATGATGCTGTTGCTATTACCCTGCTGTCGAATATTTCAGTTTCTTTCTGATGTTTGTATTTTTTTTTCTTTAATGCGTTTATTAACTAGGCTGTCGAAATCTGACCAGTTTTGAAGCATTCATACATTTTAAAGGGTTTAAGAAATCTCATCTTCCATGTTTTCGATTGTATTGATAGAAACTAGCGTAGATATGTTGCCTGAAAGCATCTGCTGATTCATGTTTCGAATAGACGCCAATGACAATATCCATTTAATGACATGGTTATCAAGGCTGCTGTTTTACTTAACGGGGCTCTTTATATGTGCTTATGGTGGGGACATGGCATCAAAATCTCCATTCCCAATTTTTTTCTCCCCCCGGATGAGTGCATTCTACTGATGCCTCCAAAAGAAATAGCTGTTATCATAATTTTACGTTTGATGGAGTGATGGAGATTTATGGGACTAAATTGGAAATTTGGAAGTCCCCAATATTTTTTTTTTTCTGGGGCGGGGCGTGTAGCTTTGCAATCTATTTCATTGTTAGGAGATAATGTAATAAAACTTTCTTTGATCCTATATGTGCATTCTTTCTCTGCACAATTAAATTCATGTTTTGCAAAGTAGAGTAGAAAGCCTAGCCGTATTTGACTGGGAACTAAGCACTTTGCTTTTCTATTTCAGCTGATATTTTACGGTTGAGGGAAAGAATCTTACTGTTGTTAAATCACTGCTCACACAAGTATGGTGTTATTATTATTTTTTTTGGGCCTTTTTTGCGTGGACATTGTTTATATTCACAGTTGAACATGATACTACTATATTGCTTCATCTACATGGTTAGGAAGTTTTGCCTTGGGTTATCTGTTTAACTGAACAAAGCATCTTCTAATTAACATGGTTTTGCATCTGGATTTTGGTGCAGCTACTGTGAAATTGTTTTGGCGGCACTTGTTCTTTGGAATTCCCTGGTTCAATAGTCTGCATCTGACCTTATAGAATGGCAGGCCAGAGCTCTAACGATGGTCCCAGTGCCAGTAATGTTTCAGTTGAATTGTCTGATTCAACTGTTCAGCTCAATATCAAGACTTTAGATTCCCAAATTTACACTTTTCAAGTGGACAAAAACGTTAGTAATAGCTAACAAACTTCTCAATTTCTGTCATTTTACATTTTTCAAGAGATATTATACTACAGTAATATTTATAGGTTAGAGTTTAGCACTATAACCTCAGTTTTTTGAATTTGTAATCTTTCTTGAAATATCATTTCAGATGCTAGTTTCATTGTTGAAGGAGAAAATAGCCAATGAAGTGGGTGTTCCAGTGGGTCAGCAGCGGTTAATATTCAGGGGGAAGGTCTTGAATGATAATCATGTTCTTTCTGAGTATCGTATCCTTCAGTTCAATTATTATTTTTCCTCTCAGGTTCATGTTAGTGGATATTACTGTTTATCACATATTAGCGACTTCTTAAATGACATGTGGAGCAGATTAGTCTGAGTAAGGATGATTTAGTATTTATAAATTTTAATTATTGTTGCAATGCTTTTGTGGAGTAATTTAGCTGATTATTGATGTGAATGGCATCTTCTGTCCATTTTATTGTATGGTATATGTATGTTGAATGAAGCAATTTGTAATGGAAATTGATTGTTAAAGAGAGAGAAAGGAGAGTAGAATAAGGGAGTAGTCAGGAAAAGTATGGAATTTAGATGGGAAAGAGAGAAGAGAGACCAAGAGAATAATTTGAATAACTTCAGTCTTGTTGAATCACAAATCAAATCAAGTATCCTGCCCTTATTTATAGACACAAGTCCTTATAAATATAAATCTTGATAGACATCCTAATCTTTTCTACAGATTCTCTAGATATCCCAATCCATCCAAATCCTACTAATGTAATTTAAATCCTATTTATCCTATTCAAATCTCTTCTTTTTTTATAATTATAGTTACACAAGACGGTCTGATATGAACATTCGGCTACCACACTTTATTTGGATCATTTATGCCCCTTTTTTGCACCATTCTCCCTTTAGGAGTCAGGACATTGTGATACTTATTCTTCGTTGGTTTAACTCTATTACTGGCTGTATTATATTTTTGAAGGATCTGTATCTACCAAAGCATGATTTATATTGTTCATGTGTTTTATACATGATCCTTAGCCAATTTTACTTAGACATTGAGAATGGGGATACACTGCATTTAGTTCAAAGGCAACTGAACCAGTCACAGGCTCCTGGTACCAGTTCTGGTGAGACAACTGGTACAAGTGGAAACCGAGGTAAAGATGAAGGATGCCTTCCCAGTGCTTTTTTCCAGTTATTGAGAAATTCTGTAGATCATGTTTCTTTTGGAGTAACTAATCACTAATTTTGTATGTATGGAAGATGCAAGCTCTGGAGCGCTTCATAATCGTGTTGGGCAAATTTCACACAGTGTTGTTCTGGGAACCTTTAATGTGGGGGAGCAAGGTGAAGGAATTGTTCCTGATCTTAGTCGGGGTGTTCTTCAACACTATATTTGAGTAGTTAGCCTGTATATGCATTGTTGCATCAAGTTTTCAGATATCTGAAAATATGGTTCCAGGTCATTGGGGCGGTCTTGAACTCTATTGGAATTGGTGGGCAGAGCACTGGCAGTGTTGCAAATGGTACACAGTCTTCTTCTTCAGTAAGTATCACTTCTTGCTTGGAAAAGTAACCGTGGATGGATATATTTTATTCTCGGTCTGTTTTTCTTGGAAAAAACTAAGAGTTAGCGAATAATTATTTGAGTGGTAAGTGCCCTGGGTCATGGAATGTAAATCGTTAATAATGTAATCCTCTAATTACTCTGAAGTAAGCTCAGCAGTTGACCTTCCCTTAATGTTACTTAAGCTTATTTCTTTTAGAACATTGTTGGGTATTTCTGTCTTGTTTTCTTTCCGGACTTCTCTCCATTTTTCGTGTTCATTGACTGATCATGTGTTGTAGCACCTACTTTTTTTGGCTGGTGCTTCGTTGTGAACATTTTATCATCCACTCAATCTTAAGTATCTTATGAGTTCTTCCAACATTGTAACCTTGGGATTTACCTTTTTATGCTGTTGTATTTGCGTCTTTAGTTCCTCTGGTTTGCTAGCATTTGTTAAGTAGAACCGTTTTAGATCATAGGATTATCTTTTGTGTTATCATTTGCTGAATGCCACAGGCATCCTTTGTTATACTTTTTTAAAACTCACTGGGTATATTTCTGACCTGGAGTCAAATCCATCTGCTCAGGGTCCTTCTGGGAATGAAGCTGGAGGGACGCATCTTGAAAATCAGAACCAATCAGGAAATCAAGCTCAGACTGGACAGACATTTCCTAACCAACCATTCCAATCTTTACCTCAAGCATTTCAGATTCCTCTGGCTGCGGGATCATTAACTGTGCCATCACTTAGTGCTGTGAGAACATAAGCTTTTCTTATTTATAGCCCTCTAAATTGTCTTCATATTTATAACATTATGTTTACTCTTTCCCTTAATATCAGCCAATTCCTCATTCGCTGGATACTCTTTCTGAGTTTATAAATCGCATGGAGCAGGCACTATCACAAAATGGTAATGATAGACGTCATTGCTGTGACATTTCTGTTGAAAAGATTATATATTTAATAGCTTAGAGTTGCTTAAGCAGGTTATCAAACAAATTCATCTTCAATGAGTGGAGGAGAGCAAACACGTGTGGAATTACCCTCCAACCCGCAAGGGTTGCCAACAGTTGAAGCATTAAGTGTTGTCCTGCATCGTGCTGAACAGCTGCTCAGTGGTCATGCCATTGCTGCACTATCTGTAATCAACTCATCTCTCTCTCGGAAATATGGAACAACCCCCCTTCCCCCCCCCCCCCCCCCCAAAAAAAAAAGACATAAGCACGTATTTGCTGTATGCAAATCTTGGGGATTTGTTGTGAGTGAGAGCATAGCATAAATTTTACTGGTAGGAAGGAATAAATGTAGGAGTTTATAAGAATGCAAGTATTGGAGTTGGAAAGAATTTTGCTGGAAGAAGTTCAGATCATCGATTAAATAGTTTATTTTCGTTTTCTCAGTCATTGTTACCTTTGGAGAACATATGTGCTTTGGGGGCTAAAAGATGCCAAGATGATTTAGATGTTGAGCCTACTGTAAGAGGTGGGTGGTAAAAAATTGATTTATGTGAGGCTGAAAAGAAAAGAATAATTTCTGTGTGAAGTTTTTCTTGACTCTGTTGAAGTACTAGTTAAATCCACTAAAAATCATGTTTTTAATCAGTCCTAATCCTTACATCCTTCTCTGCAATTTTGCAAATATGCTAATTCTAGCAGAGATTGGTCTTCTATTCGTGTCCATGAGACCCTTGATGTCACAACACCTTTATTACAGAACTCTGGGTTTGGGATGCATTTTATTTTATTGTGCCATTTAGGCATTGGTATCGACTACTGGATGCCATGTCTTATCGATTCTAATTGGACTGTTTGGACTGGCAAACAATCTGATATTTGAGAAATGAATTTAATGCACATTCACAAACAAAATCTGCTCATGTTGGTCCTCACACACAATTAGTTTGTGTGTGATTATTTAATCCTGCAGTTCTGTCTCTAGCCTGTATTTACCTAGGTGTGTGCCTTTTTGAGTTCATCCTTAGCAAGTTGTTTCCATCCTTCTTCCCCTCGTGTTGATTTCATAGAGAGACATTATGTTTTTAAAGGTCGATGTCACTGCTGAATACAAAATATATTTTATCATCACAAGATACATTATTAGCCTTGCTATATTTAACTTATATCTTATCATCTGATTGTTGTTAATTTGTAATTTGTAAATCTAGCATATTGCAGGACGCTTGGAGAGAGAGGGAACTACTTCTGATCCCAATATAAGGGGTCAAATACAGTCTGAGTCTATGCAACTAGGACTTGCCATGCAGCATTTGGGTGCATTTCTACTTGAGCTTGGCCGTACAATCCTGACACTGCGTATGGGACAGTCTTCTGTATGTTTCCTTCCTATTCTATATTGGTTTGCTTTAGTTTATGCTGTAAGGCATGTGATTCATTGAGATCATGCTCTTTTTCAGGCAGAGTCTGCTATCAATGCCGGGCCTGCGGTTTATATTTCTCCATCAGGACCTAATCCTATAATGGTGCAGGTTCGCCTTTTTTTTGTCCTTTTAATTTTCTGGATGCGGGAACCTTTTTTCATGCATGGTTGATTGTGGAACCTGAAGTTGGTTAACATGCAATGAATGCTTCGAATATAAGCACTTTGAAGGTTGAAAGGAAGACATTTATTTGTGTAGAATCAAATTTCAAATTTTAAAACTGTCATAGTTATGTGGGTATGAGGCAATATTAATTTCACATTAAACGTGATAACTGTTTCTGGTTTTGACTCTTCCTGAGTACTTATTGGGGAAATCTCTTTTATATGGACTTGTTCGTTACTTGTAGCAACCAATACTAGAGTATAGATATAGATAATAAGCTTTCATTTAATTAGAAATTACAAATTAATGATACAACTTTTCTGTCTGATATCTTTGGAAGTATTTATATGAAATTCTGATAAATATCTTTAGTCGTGTAAGCTGTGAATGAGGAGTTTATAAGAATGTGGAATTGATGATAAATTATTGTGAAGCTGAATATGGTTGCATCCGATTTAAATAACAGTCATGGCATCAAAGTGATTTCTCCCTAGTGAAGCCAAAAGGGGGGGGGGGAGCCCGCATGCAGGGATAGTTAGATTCAGAATTTTTGTTTTAATATGATTATCGTTTAAATTTAATTTGGATTGAGATTTCAGTTTTTAACCTTCGTACTGTTCTCCCTTGCCTATTCCCTCTCTCCCCCTCCCTTCCCATTCTACATCACTGCCTACAATAAAATTTCTCTGCTGAGCATAGAAATCAGAGTGCTGGTTGGAACGTAGAATATGGTGTACTTTGATTTCAATATGCAGCTTGTTGGTACCAAATTCTTTTGCCCTCATGGACAGTGGTTTGTATGGTATATCCCATTGACGTTACCACTGGGGATAGCAGTGCTGTTGAATTTAGTGTTGGAATATCCATTGCTTAGTGTCTTGTTATTCTACCTCGTTTGGAACCTTTTAAAAGAGGCTGTCATTCTGCCTTTCTGGTACACTCTGATCACAGCACTGTAATTACGTTTTAACATGTTATAGCTGTATGGAGGTTCCAGATCATTTGATGTTCCACAATGGGTCAAGTTAATTCTTGAAGTCAGTAGCATATTTGATGGTCACTTTCCGAATCAATTAAGCTAGCACTTAGAATGATATTTTTTCTGGTGTTTCAGCCTTCCCACTTCAAACAAGCTCCCTGTTTGGTAGTTCTGTTCCTTCTTCATCTCCGGCAACATTTGGTACAGTTGGTGTTGGAAGTGCACCTCGGAATGTAAACATCCATATACATGCAGGTAAATAAAATTGGTAGTTTCATTAACTTTAAAAGTCAAACCCTGCATTAACACCACTTTCTACCAGGTACTCCTCTTGCACCGATTGTTTCGGCAATTGGTTCTAGGGCAAATAATGGGGAAGGGGCACCACCAAATGAACGTCGTAATGCTCCTGGCTCTGGTGATTTAGGTTCAATGCGTGCTTTACCCGTGAGAAACATCATTGCAGCAGCTGTACCAGCATACCCTGCTGGTACTGGGACCAGTAGTGGCACGCAATCCAGTGGTTTTTCTACTTCACAACTGCCTTCTGATTCAATTGCATTATCATCTGTTATTGCTGATATCAATTCTCGTGCTAGAACATTTTAGGAAATATGCAAGGGGATAGTACAGTTCTGTCAGGTGGCTATCTATTTACTGCTCCTGTAAAGCTATCTCAACGGCAGTTGATGTTTACTATTGTTTTTTGTATCTAAACAGGTCGAGTGGAGTCAACTAATCGGGACTTGCCTGTCAGAAGGGAATCACGACCTACTCCTGGTAATGAACAGCTAGATGCCGTGGAGGTAAACGCTGTTGAAGCTTCCAGTGTGTCTTCATTTGCTTGCTCATCTGAAAGTGGAATACGTCAGGTATTGATTCCACCAAAACCTCTGAATCCATTCTACCCCAAGCAGTCATCATTCTGAATTGGCAAACGTTTAACCTTTCAATCACTTTCAACCCCAGCCTGAGGCCGCCCAAACTTCTAACAATGAGGAGAGAGATATTTTGAGCAACACATTTGGTTCAACTTCTTCCAATCAAGATTCATTAAGTTGGTCAAGGGGAGAAAAAAATAGGAAAGCCGGAAAATGTACAAGAAAATGCTCAATCTGCTGGTGAAAAACGTGCAACTAAAAGCACCAAAGCTGTTCCTCTTGGACTGGGTATGAGTGGCTTGGAGCGTAAGGTAAGCTTGTAGGTTACTCTTTATGTGAGATTTGGATGAACCCAGCAAAAATATTATTTCCAAAGGCATTTTATTTTGATAACACAGTTCCAAAGACAATATAATAACAGTTTCTTTTTGCTTTTCTGAATAGTCTGGATACGCAATTCAATAGTTTGGTAATATATTGTTTCAATAATTTTGCAAAATACGAAAGAACACACAAGGATAAAAAAATTACGTATATTAGGCACACATATGGGCAAGGAACAAGTAAAATTTTATCTGCAGATTTTTGAATGCTGGAATGGACGTGGGAAGGTCCTTGAATGGTCTTATTATTTTCTTTGATGTCTCCC